>NC_039249.1:27091448-27391448 GCF_003368295.1 Carassius auratus | reverse complement strand
ATCAGCTGTCAATAAAAATCAGTGCTGCTCGATCGCTAATGTTGATGTTATCCAGGCCAGAGTGTTGTGTTGGTTTACTGCAGTGTAATACTGCAGTGTAATAATGGCTTGTTTATTGCTTCTGAAGTCATATTTGTGTTACAGTATTTCAACAACAGACTCAACGTGTCTGAACGGAGTAATGAAACAGAAACCACCAGGAAGGAGTATTATTTCAATAACTGGATGACTCTGCTGTCCCAGCTGCCTTTGCTGCTCTTCACTCTGCTCAACTCTTTTCTCTATCAGTGGTGAGAAGTGAACACACAAAGCACATGCACTTCACATGAGTATTTTAATATCTTAATGCACACTGCATCATTCAAAAAGATGCAATATGCAACAACAATTGTATTGTGTTTTTCTTATACCTGATCACTTGTGTTTCAGGATCTCTGAGAAGATGAGGATAGCAGGCAGTCTGGTCTTCATCCTCATCCTCTTCATCCTCACAGCTGTGCTGGTGAAGATCCCAATGGAGGAGGACCGCTTCTTCTCCGTCACCATGGCCACCATCTGGTTCATCAACTGTTAGTGACTAGTCATTATTATTATTATATATAATATATCTCTCTCATCATTATGTCAACATGGCAGCTTGGTAATCTGGGAGATATTCTCTTTTATTACATTCTCTTAAAGTGACAGCACTTTTTATTTAAATGCTAATCAAACAACAAAAGACAAGGAAATCACTCGTTGCTCTTGATTGAATAGCTTTTGAAATGCTAATAAGAATTAATCTTTAATTTAAACAAAAATATGTGATGTTATTTTACATTTGATTACGTTATTCAATTTCTGTACTTAAAATGTCTCGTGTGTGTGTGTCTCTCAGCGTTCAGCGCTGTGTTACAGGGAAGTCTGTTTGGTTTGGTGGGTTTGTTGCCGCAGAGGTACAGCGCTGTCTTTATGAGCGGACAGGGGCTCGCTGGGACATTCGCTGCTCTTGCAATGATCTTCGCCATCACAAGTGAGACCCTTTTTTTTACTTTGAAGTTAGTGTGTAATGTGGCCGTTTGAGCATATACAGTATCTGTAAAGTTACGAAGCTGAAAGTTCAATGCAAATTCAGGTCAGTGCTCATTTAGATCATCAGCTCAGCTCCATTTATACACTTATTTTCACATAGCTATGAGAAGCAGACGGTTTAGCCAATCACAACACACTGGGCTACTAACCAATCAGAGCCCAGTGTCTATATCTGAGGGAGGGGCTTCATAAAAGCAGGAAATGATCAGCGTGTTTCTCAGAGAAGGGACACAGTGGTGTGGAATAAAGAAATTATGTATTTTTTATACGAAGCTTGAACACATGATAGGCTGCACCCCGTAAACACAATCAATTCTAGAAAAAAAACACTGAACCACCCCTTTAATGTTTTTTTTTTTATGGAAGCCCTTTTCTGCCACTAAATAAAAAAAAATAATACAAGGTAATTGCTTCTTTTTCTCACAATTCTGACTTTTTTTCTCAGAATTGTGTGATAACTTGCAATTCTGACTTTTTTTTTTTTTATATAAAGTCAAAATTGCAAGTTATAAAGTCTCAATACTCTCAATATCTTGAAATTCAGAAATGTATATCTGAAAAAATATCCCGCAATTCTGACTTTGTAACTCTGAGATAAATAATTCTGAGATAAAAAGTCACAATTACATTTTTATTTTCATTCAGTGGCAGAAACGGGCTTCCATTCGTTTTTTGGCGTTTTCATTTTGTCATTTTATAAAACATATTTCTATATAGTTACTATTATACAAATGAGATGATAGTGGGACAAATTTTAATTGTGAAATTTCTTGCTAATTTAACTACACAGTAGGGCTTTACAATTAGTCACATTTCTAATCGCGATAACAATCATTGATGCCTCAATTACGTAATCATTAAAATCGGCAATTAATCGTTCAAAGTCCACTTATGTTATTCGGGCGTGCTTAAGATGTGTTTTTTTTTTCTTCATATTATCTTAAGGGTTTTTCACATTATTTTTATTTGTTTTTAGTATAATATTATAATACCATTCATATTTTTACTTTTATAATTTAAAAAAAGAAACCAATCTCGATGTGTAGTTGTCATTTGAGGCTTAATACCATAGAAAAGTACGACATGCATTTGCATCAAAAAATGGTATCATTCAATGTAAATTATTATCATCGTAATTAATAATCACAATTACAATTTCAAGGGAATAATCTACAATTATGATTTTTTGTGATCTACTGTTGCCAAATAAACATTTCGGATGTGAGCAACCTCTTGTCTGTTTCTGTATAGATCTGTTCACTGTGTGTGTGTGTGTGTGTGTGTTTAACAGGTGAAGCTGATAGTGAGTCTGCAGCTCTGGGTTATTTCATCACTCCGTGTGTCGGGACCCTCGTCACGCTCTTCAGTTACATGCTGCTGCCAAAACTGGTCAGTGAGTGTGTGTTTAGATGTAATCCTGTGCAGTTTCTTATTCAGCTGAATCTGAGACTGATCTCTGGAGTGTGTGTGTGTGTGTGTGTGTGTGTGTGTGTGCGCAGGAGTTTGCTATATTTTACCTGGACAGCAAACGCAAGAGTTACGAGCTTGAGACGTCCAGCCATCTGCTCCCTACAGGTGAAGCTTAGTCTGTAAACTCAGATATTAGTTGCATTTCACCAGTGATTATAGATTAAAAGCACTTTACTTTAGAAATGTCATTTCCCTAACACTAGCCTGTTTCTAAAAGAGTGCACGTTAAAGGAACATACGTAAGAATGAACTGGATGTAATGTTCTTGGATGCCTAATATCATGTTAAGGTGAAACTGTATTATAAATTCAATGTATATTAAATACTGTTAGCTGAACTGCTTTTGGCCCACTTAAGTAGAACTTAAGTGCATCTTTATGTGTAATTTTTAAAACAAATATGGTTAAAGTACTGCTGAATGTACTGACAAGCATTTATGAAAAACTAAAATACACTTCAATGTCGTTTCTATTTAAGCTTGTGCATTTAAATATATTTATAATAATGAAGTTGCAATTTAGTGCACTTTAAATGTATTATTGAATAACACTACAGTTAAAATGATAATTAAGTACTTTACATGAGCTTTAGTATATTAGTCAACACATGATAAAAAAAAAACTGTAATACTTCAAAACATGACAAGATTATTAATGCAATGATATATAGACCTGGATTTACAGAGAGGGCTTGGACTAAACCAGGATGAGGACATTTAAGTCATTTTTATAAACATGCCTTAGAAAAAAGTATCACTTTTATGCATCTAAAGACAAAACAAATGCACTGAGATGTTTTAAGATCAGTCAGTGCATGTTTCTTTCACTTGAAACCGCTCCGATTGACATTTTAGTCTCGGCTTAAGCCTTGTCTGTGTCATGTACTTTAACCTAAAACTTAATTTGACATTATTCCAGAGGTCACTTTTTAAAAGTTTGTTCAGAAACAGTCATGAAAGTGTCTCTTTTAGTGGCCTTTTACTGAATTAATGTTGTATTATTTGCGTATATATATCCTTTAATCACATTCAGTGTAGTCCAGCTGTCTTGTTCCTCACGAGTCGAAGGTTTGTTTCGTGACAGATGCTGCTGAAGACCGTGTGAAGAGCAGCGGTCCGTCTAATGGCTCGGTGGTGAACGGGGATCAGAAGAGCTCCATCCTGCAGGTCTTTAAACAGGTGCCGCTATGGTTTTCCTTCAGAAACTCTCAGAGCCTGTGGTTTAATCTGGACGTTACTAACACTGCTGATTGTCTTCATCTTCATCATCATCATCTTCATCATCTCTCTGTCTCTAGATCTGGGTTATGGCGTTTTGTGTGACGTTTGTGTTCACGGTTACTCTGTCAGTTTTCCCTGCGGTTACGGTGGATGTGAAAACTGTGTACGGAGGGAAATGGGGTACGAAACACACACACATTCCTTTATTTACAATTTGATTATATATATATATATATATATATATATATATATATATATATATATATATATATATATATAATAATATATATATATATATATATATATATATATAATAATATATATATTATTATTACATTATAATTACTGACAATGTATTAAAAACCCTAAAAAAATAAATCAAAATAAATATTTTAAGTCTACTGTTGCTGACAGATGATTGTTGTTTTATGAATTAGGGCTTATTGTATTTATTTATTTTTCCTGAGAATGAGAGTTTGAAGCAAGATGGGTTGAATTAATGCTTTCCTTAAATATTCAACTGAGGCATTATCTAATTAACCCCCTAAGCGCATGACACAGCATTATAGTAATTTACCACTTTCTCCTGATTTCGCAATGATTTCCTCTTTTCCTGATCACTTGTAATGAGGATAAAAATCTAATAAGTTTAAACAATTCAATATCTATTATTTCCTGAATATTACTGATGAACTGATCAAAAAGTAGGCTACTGTTCACATGCGTTTCACATGTACTTTCTCCTGTTTTATTGTTGGTTTCATACTTTTCTGATCATTTGAAATGAGGATAAAAAGACGAGATAAAAATAAAATAAAAACATGCATGGCTGCCCCCTGATGACATCATAATATGCAAATTAGATGAGTATTTTGACACCCCACATAAACTCGTGGTCATGCTCAACATTTTTCTAATTGACAGTAGATCTCTATCTTTAAGCCCTTTCAAGCCACAAGCTTTTGAAATATTGATGTCAAAATCTGTCATTTTTTCCCAAGAAAACCTGGAGCCTAAAGGGTTAATTGTTAAATTGGCATGCGTTTTCAGAAAAACATATTCTGAACATTAGATATTAGCAAAAAAAAAAAATTTCCACCATGATTTTAGTAACAAAATGTTGTATAAATCATGTGAATAACTTCTTCAGTAAAACCTCATATAGATCACAGATAGGAACGAAACGAGTGTGACGTCTGGTGTATGTAAGCAATGTAAGTGAATGAATTGAAATCTATCAACATGAAAAAAGTGAGTGTAAGAAACACTTGCATGTGTATTTTGCATGTTTTCTTCCTATTACTCTGAGAGAAAGACATGTTATGGAAGCAGAATCTCCAAACTAACTAGTGCATGGAAAAAGCAATGCTAGATGATTAACAGAGTCAGCGCACAATCATCACTTTCAGAAGAAGTGATGGTGTCAGCTGGAAACTAGAGATGGAGCGATCGATTCAGTCAGATTTGTGCTTCATTTGCCTGATCCGGTGGATCTCTAAAGAGTCACACACTTCAGACGCTTGCAGTGTTTGACTGGGAGACGTCTGAAGATGCACATCATGTTTGTCTCCCTCTCTCTTTCAGAACGATACTTCATTCCTGTTCTGTGTTTTCTCTTCTTTAATTTGATGGACTTTATTGGCAGATCGGTCACGTTAGTTTCTAAGTGGGTGAGTGAATTATTGATGCATTTATGTTTCACCACCAACAGAACTGCAGAAAAAAATACATTCAAACAAATATTTGTTGCTTTCTTAGAAACCTTTCTATACCTGAGTGAAAGCAGGTAGCACTTACACTAGAATTGGTAAAAATTGATCAAGACCGACTGAAAAAATATTTTTGGTTAATGTAAAAAGCTTTTAATTGAAAATAAAGCTTTTAATGAAAATAAAAAATGAAAATAAATTAAATTATATATTTATTAGACACACTACCATGCAGGGATTCTGGGTCACACACACACACACACACACACACACACACACACACACACACACACACACACACACACACACACACACACATATATATATATATATATATATATATATATATATATATATATATATATATAAATATAAATAATCCAGTTACAATAAAAACTATAAAAACCTTTTTTTTTTCTTTCTATCATTTAATCAAGGAATCCTGATTAACAATAAAAGAGGACAGCTTATGAGAAAGTGTTTCCTTTTTCTGTGTTTATATTGTGTTAATCTTTCAGCTTGGTGGTCTTTCACACAGAATGTGATGTTTCTGATTTCTGCAGCCGTCTAAAGACAGTCGTTTGTTCCCGCTGCTGGTGGTCTGTCGAGTGGTCTTCGTCCCGCTGCTCATGATGTGTAACGTACAGGAGAGACACATCATGCCTGTGCTCTTCTCAAACGACGTCATGTTCGCTGCCATCATGGTGTTTTTCTCTGTGTCCAGCGGATACTTTGTGTGTCTGTCCATGACCTACGCACCACAGTGAGCGCGCACACACACACACACACACACAC
Source organism: Carassius auratus (assembly GCF_003368295.1). NCBI lineage: Eukaryota > Metazoa > Chordata > Actinopteri > Cypriniformes > Cyprinidae > Carassius > Carassius auratus. The sequence continues at coordinate 27,385,184 of NC_039249.1, read as the reverse complement.
CGAGTGTAATATATTTTTGAATTAAATTAATTCCTGTGATCAAAGCTGAATTGTTAGCATCTTTACTCCAGTCCTCAGTGTCACATGATCGTCAGTTTTAGAGAAATGTAGCATTGCATCAGTGTCTCATTAGTGGATGCTCTGCAGTGAATGGGTGCCGTCAGAATGAGAGTCCAACACTCCAGTCCATCAGTTCACATCTGGAGGAGACAAAAGCTGTGTGTTTGTAAAAAACAAATCCATCATTTAGACATTTTGAATTTCAAACAGTGATCTCGGGCTATAATATGAATCCATAACACTTCCTCCTTTATAAAGTCCGTCTCCTGTTGTCTCTCACATCAAAATCCAGCCACATATTAGTTTAGAGCTGCTTTCGACTGTAAACAGTGCTTGACCTGTGCAGATTTCTCTCCTGATTCACTTTTTTACAGGAGGAAGTGTTATGGATTCATATTTAAGCCCGAGGCAACTGTTCAAAGTTAAAAATGTCTAAATGATGGATTTGTTTCCGATTATGTCTTCTCCAGAAGTTAACTGATGGATTGGAGTGCTGTTGATTATTGTGTTTTTATCAGCTGTTTGTACTCTCATTCTGACGGCACCCATTCACTGCAGAGCATCCACTGATGAGACACTGATGTAATGCTACATTTCTCCAAATCTGATGAAGAAACAAACTCATCCTAATCTCAGATGACCGGAGGATGACCATATTTCCATGCTCCTTTAAGACATGGCACACATCATGAACTGATGAAGCTGATGTGCTCTTCCTCTCTGTCTAGACTCGTGGAGCCTAAAGATGGCGAGACGGCCGGTGCGTTGATGGCGTTTTTTCTGGCTCTTGGTCTGTCTCTGGGAGCTGCGTTGTCGTTCCCTCTGCGTTTTCTGGTCTGACCTCCCCGTCTCACTCTCGGCTCTCGGGCGTCTGCAGAAGGGCTGCGATAATAAATCAATAACAGCAGATGCTGCCCTAATCACTTCTTGATAGGTGATGCATCAGGATATATTCCCAGCCCTTGTCTGTCACAAATGTAACGGCATTGCACTTTATTTGACAGCTTAAAAGAAAGTAAGTTATGAAAGGGACATTATAATTTGCATTTCTTTAAATAATGAAGTCTTTATTACTGATATATTTGCATTTTCTGTATACAGAGTGGGATCCGATAGTCTGAGACCACGATCACTTCAGTTTGGGGATTTTGAGAAACATGTATTGCATAAAACACAGCATCTCTGATTCTGCACTATTTCTGGGTCAGTAATCGCATAAGAGAAAAAAAAAAGTGCGACTCCTTTGTGCTCTTTGCCCAAGTCATGCTGGGAAAACATGGATCATCAGGTTTGATGTTTCCTCAGCTTTTCAGATTATGCTGATAATGGGGAAAAACAGTGCATTAACACTAGGATTCACAGATGCATGGACTTTGTGCTGTAATGCATACGACCTTAAGCCTGTCACATGTTCAAACACGCATAGAAAGATAGTGAAGACACCCATCTGGAAATGAATGTAGTATTTTTAGGGTCCCGCAGGCGAGAGAAGGTTATAAAAGCTCTCCAGATTGTGATGCGTTTGTTTTTGATAACAGTAAATGTAATTTGGACTCTTAGACCAGTTTTCAAACCGAGCTCCAGAGAAAAGTTTTATTTGATTTGACAATTATTATCAGTTAGTTGTGTTTCATAAAGACTGGTTGAAATAAATCATGTTACAAATATTCTGAACTTTATATAATGCTGATTGTTTTTGAGAGTTAACAGAAGAGACGATGACATGAAGTGTCTGATTATATTTGTACTTTTTTTTTTTTTTTTTTTTACATTCGTTGTATGAGGTTTATAAATGATAATAAATTAAAAAACATCCAAAACGTTGTAGAGAACATTTAAATCCGTTAAATAAAAATGTATGCTGAAGGACACTTTTATTTGTGCTTGTAGTGAAATATAATACTGTATCAGAGGAAAATTACAATATAAGGAAATCTATCACAGTAGTCTGTTCTAGATCCAGCAGCAAACGTCTCAGATTAAGGCAAAACATCAGAAATGTCATTAAATGCACTAATGATTGTTTTTCTTTATAACGATATGATTGATATCAACACATTGCTCACACACACACAGTTTCTACAAACTAAATCTGTTCTGTCTATTACGAAACAAAGGTGGTATCTCAAATATTTTAACTTTATAACCAGGATGTTATATAACCAGGTGTTTAGTTTTATTCTTTATTTTTTGCTGTGTAACACTAGCAGTATTGCTTACATTTTTTACCATGATTTTATTTTTTTATAATAATAAAAAAAATTGACTGTAAAATCAGACATATTGATTTCCTTTGATCTCAGGAAGCTCTGTATTAAAAAAAAAAATGCTTTAAGATTATTTCCAATACTAAACCTGTGCCACTTAAAAGGATATCAGTTTGATTCTTTTTTGGTAAATATTTCATGAATGTGCATGCAGAGTTTCAATGCACAAATGTGTTTTGAAAAGGCTGCAAATCTGGTCAAAATGTGGCCCAAACTGACCATCACCGGTTTTCATGCAGTTTGACAAAACCAACACTTTGAGAAAAAACATTTAAAAAAGGCAGAAAACCTATATTAGTGTAGCATCAAACACTGAAGTATGAAATGTATGAAATATGAAAAAGTACAACTCAAAAGAGTTGAAGATTTGTCTTCTGAATTGTCCAAGAATTCACTTTTCCTTTATCTCGTTGACTTTGCACCCAGTTTTTTTATGCAACAGGAAAGAGATATTCAAGCAATTCTAATGATCAAATAATAGAAAAATACATCATAACCGATGTGCCATATAGCCATGTTAAAGCACAAATGCACGTGTGTGGATCAGTAGAGCTGTTTCTCCAGTCTCAGTGAAGTACGCCAGATTGTAGTGGTCTGCTGGTTTCTCCACAAACTAGCAGTACACAGCTCTATCATTCACAGTGTGTCATCCAGTGTCTAGACAAATACAGGACCTGTGTGAGTGTGTGTGTGTGTTCATGACAGCACAGCGAGTGTGACGGCTCCTTTGGTTTTCTTCAGAATACAGAAGGCCTCCTCATGAGGGACTCGCTCCAGACTCTGGCCGTTAACGGCGATGATTTGATCCCCACGCTTCAGACGCCCGTCCTGATTTACATATGAGTGTACAACCTGAATTGAAATGTTCATTTAGAAATCAGAAACAAAACACACCTTTTGAAGTTGAAATAGAAGACTTTATTGATTTTAAAATAATTTATAACTTTGAATGTCATACTGGTTCAGAACAGCTGCAGTATCTTCCTCTAGGGGGCAGTAACACTGGAGACTCAATGAAAGGCTGCACAAGCGATTTTTGAAAATCAGTAGCTTGAATTCTGCATCACTTTTGACAATGAAAACTACTGCAAAATGTTCCATAAGAAATCTGTATGTTTGGAATACTGTATGTTTTAAAAATGAGTGTGTTAATGGGTTCAAATTTAATTCAATAGTATGCATCCCGATTTACATGTGACGGTAAAAGATGGCTGTAAATATTGTTCTTTGAACAAATAACAAGATACACCCATTTAAATTTACATATCAAACTGAATGCATTCTAAATGAATTTATTTAAACTTCTGAATGTCAGACTTGGTCGAGACAAGTGCAGTATGTTTCTCTAGGTGGCGGTAAACTGCACAATCTTTGTCATGCTTTGCTAGCATTTTCTCAGTCTGGACATTTCAATAACTTTTGTTGTGCTACAGCTATGTGAATGAAACCAACAGCTAAATGTTATTTTAAGAACACATAATGAGACACACCCCTTTTATTTGAGATTTATTATTTATTCATTTCACAAGTGAAGCATTTAGATGGACATTTTCTCTTCGTCTTGCACTTTGCAGATGCAGTCCCTTTCCTGCACTTTTACATTATAAGTTCTATCGGTTATAATTCCTTAAGGCAGATTAAAACCATTAAAACACAATGTGTGTTCTCTTCTACATTTGAAAACAATTACAACATAGGAAGTTTCTTGTCATTCTGCTAAATCGTTAAATAATTATTGAAGATCTCCAAGGATGAATCTCTGACAAAATGTCAAACGTCGAACCAACTTTATGTCGGTGGAGGCACAGGTACCGTGGAGGGAGATCGGGTGCTGTTGCTCGTGGTGGAGCTGGTGGAGGTGGAGGCGGACGTGGTGCTGGCTGTAAATGGGCGAGTCGTGGTATGTGTCATTGTCGTGTTCATTAAGACATTTCCTGAGGAGGAGGTTTCTGGAATCAGAGGAAAAAATAGAGTTATAAAACTGATAGTTCTGGTCCTTGAATCTGATTGGTTGAGAAAGGTTCAAAGCTGTTGTAAATTCAAAAGCAACCAATTTGTTGCAACCACAACCACTTCTGAAGAACCACATTGCTTAGCAGAAGAATAATTACTGCGTACCAATTCGCATACTATCCGTCCTAAATAGTTTTCGAACACAGAATGTGTATGTCCCAAATCGTATTATGTTGAAAAGAGTATTCCAAAGATCTCCGGATGATCTATTACTTGAGATTAAAATTTGAAGTGCAGACTAATGCAGACTCTAATGGCTAATATGGCCCACAACGCTTTGTGCGGTGAATGAGTATTTGATTAGAACTACAAACACGCATAAAAAGTGTTTAAAAAAAAAATACTGGACACAGATATTGCTTTACACAGCTTTAGCCCTACTATTAAACCAATGAAATCAAGCAAGCAAACAGATGAGTAAATATATTATAATTTCATGAAGAATGTCTGCTGCCAAATTAACCAATAAAATCTAAAACACAATATGGCTTTTAGTGAGTATTCAACCACAAAAAGCAGGAATTAAACTGCACAGCATGCTCCAAAGTGCATACATATTCAATATATCCATTCATTTCCAATACACAGAGTGATATTAATTATCTGTTTGAAAAACTTTTTACTTGCAATAGCATGCACTAATGAACAGATCAGAATAAGAGCAGAAATGTGCATGACCTGAGCAAACCGAGCGGATGATCAGTATGGAGCCAAAAGAGTATCAATAAAGATAAATGCACACACTACATTCACATATGCACAAATAGGATTCATGCATGCACACACATAATTCATAAATACACACACAGGATACACAAATGCGCACAAAATTCACAAATGCACACACAAAATTTAAAAAGCACAGAAGATTCACAAATGCATACAAAATTCAGAAATGCACACACAATCCAAATCCAGAAATGCAAACAACATTTACATGCACTCAAGATTCACAAATGCACAGGACAAGATTCAGAAATGTATTTCTGATGCACACACACATGTATCTTGATTTACAAACTGCTTGCGGGCTGTGAACTTCACTGCATTTGAGTGTGAATTTTGAGACTCCTCTGACTTGGCTCGACACACAAATGCCTTTTTTCAAACGGAATGATCTGCAACCAATCAGATATCTCCCTTGTTTGAGCAAATCACAAGAATGCACCCCACGTGGGGGATTGTTTACTTATAAGCCAATCAGCGAACGACTCACTTTCCTCAGCGAACAACTCGCTTTCCTCACGCAGCAAACGACTCACTTTCCTCAGCGAACGACTCACTTACCTCACGCAGCCGGCGACTCACTTTGCGCAGCCGGACACCCACTTTGCGCAGCAGGAGACTCACTTTCCGCAGCCGGAGAGTCATTTTCCTCTCGCAGCGAACGACTCACTTTCCTCATCGAACGATTCACTTTCCTCAGGAGTCAAGCAGAGAACGACTCACTTTCCTCAGCGAACGATTCACTTTCTTCATCAAACGATTCACTCTCCTCACGAGTCACGCAGTGAGCGACTCACTTTCCTCAGCAAACGATTCACTTTCCTCACCCACCAAAGTTGAACGAATGATACCCTTTCCTCACGCAGCGATCAACTCACTTTGCGCAGCCGGAGAGTCACTTTCCTCTGGCAGCAGATCACTGACTCTCTCTTCATGTAGGGACCGAATATTATAATTAAAGTGACTTCTATATTGCATCCAAAAGAATATTTAGATATATTTAAATATTTAAAAAGGTGTAAAAAAAATTATTTTATTTTTCTTTCATTAAAATATTTCAATAAAATGAAATAATTGCCTATTGCAAATTTATGAATCCATGGTTAACTTTTTTTCTGCAGTCACAGTCTGGGCTATATGTATTGAGACATTTTTAAATTTATATTTTGTAAAAAAAAATAATAAAAAATAAACCTGAATTGTAATCTAAACATCTGTATTTTCATACAATTTCATAAATAAGTAAGCTATGATATGCTGCACCACAGGCATATCATGCTGTGTGAACGCCTTCATGTGATTGGCTTATAAGTAAACAATCCCCCACGTGGAGCGCGTTCTTGTGATTGGCTAAAAGAAGGTAGATATCTGATTGGTTGCTGATCATACCCTGTTTAAAAAAAAGGCAGTGCAGTGAAGTTCACAGACCGCAAGCAGTTGGTAAATCAAGATATATGTGTGTGTGCATCAGAAATACATTTCTGAATCTTGTTCTGTGCATTTGTGAATCTTGAGTGCATTTGTAAATGTTGTTTGCATTTCTGAATTGTGTGTGTTTTTTCTGAATTCTGTGTGCATTTCTGAATTTTGTATGCATTTGTGAATCTTCTGTGCTTTTTAAATTTTGTGTGTTGCATTTGTAAATTTTGTGCACATTTGTGTATCCTGTGTGTGTATTTATGAATTATGTGTGTGCATGTATGAATCCTGTGTGTGCATATGTGAATGTAGTGTGTGCATTTATCTTTATTGATACTCTTTTGGCTCCATAGATCAGCTGCTGTCAGTTCTCCAAACACAAATAAAGGGCTGAAATGATCTGGCTGCTTCTGTGAGTCTGTGATACTCTGAGCCTCCAAGGAGCTAATCTCTTCCGTGTCTGTTGTGAACACCGAGCCGAGCCAGATAATGACTCGTTCACGAGTGAATAACCGGTTGCATCGGTTTTTGGATCACCAGTACTTCTTTTGGACAGGTGAATTCAATAAACCGGTTGAAGAAAACGGTTCACTGGTTCTTTTGTGCTCTACGTAATGGCGTCATTTGCGATGATTGCCCTTCATTCAAGCCTTCGGTTTAACCGCGCTCATAACACTAGCACAGAATCAGTTCAGAATCAATCACCAAAAGAATCAGTTCGGTTCAGATGTTCAGTGTGTTGGTCTGCTTCACGCTGAATCACACATGCGCAGTATCATCAGCTCCTCGGTTCACGAATCGGATGCGTCTGACAGAAACGGTTCTTGACTAGTGAATGAGTCAATGTTTTGTTCGTTACTGGCTTGGCTCGGTGTTCATCTTCACAGCAGTTCAGTCAGTGTACTATTTGAGTGCATGCATTACTCCGGGATATTGGTTTGTTTGAACTCAGAGGGAGTGTCAGCCACATTAAAAAAGTTAACAGCTTAAGTCATTTGTTGATTAATGCGTATTAGAGATGTGAACTGTTTAAAACGATTCAGTTCGATTTGGTGAACTGAATGATTCGTTTGCGAACCGGATATCCAGACTGCTTTTCGGACCAAAATGTATTTTCGATGCTTCAAAAAATTCTAACTGACCCTCAGATGTCACATGGACTACTTTGATGATGTTTTTCTTACCTTTCTGGACATGTACAGTAGAACGTACACACAGCTTCAATGGAGGGACTGAGAGCTCTCGGACTAAATCTAAAATATCTTAAACTGTGTTCCAAAGATAAACGGAGGTCTCACGGGTTTGAAACAACATGAGGGTAAGTTATTAATTACATAAATTTGCTATCTGGTTGAACCAACCCTTTAATGCAGATCTGATTATTATTTTGTGCTAACTTTGATTTCTGATTCTGATTTTAAAGATTTCAAGGTAATTCTAATGTATCATGCTGAATCTAGAAAAATCTGAGTGATTCTGTTACCCAATGCAGATTTTGAAGAATTATATGTCATTCTGTTATCTGACGTTGATTCTGGAGATGTATATTGTTCATGTTATCTGATGGTGATCAAGACTTTTTCTTTTTTTTTTTTTTGTTGAGTTCAGAGAATGAATGTTGATTCTGCTAACTTATGCTGATTTTGAAGATTCCACATCTGATGCAGATGTGTTGTTATCTAATGCTGATTTAGGAGATTATGAGTTTATATGCTGATATTTTTGTAGATTATGTTTCAGTTTTGTACGGAAGTTCTAAGCGGTCATGCATTATAATTTTTTTTCCTTTTTGTTTTCTCGTTATAACGACTTAATTTTCTCGTTATCTCGACATAACGAAAGTCGTTTTCTCGTTATAACGACTTATTTTTCTCGTTATCTCGACATAACGAAGTTCGTTTTCTCGTTATAACGACTTATTTTTCTCGTTATCTCGACATAACGAAAGTTTGTTTTCTCGTTATAACCACATGACAGTTTTACTGTTGCTATAGTAACGAACTCAACTTTGACAGGCATCTGATGGACAGCCATGCAGGTGCTCTTACTCTAGCCTATATTTCAGCAAATTTAGTTTCGCCTAGGTAATAAGGTCTACAATTTTTTATATATTTGATATAATCACACTGTTGTGATTAGATCGTTCAGCATCCGTTGCTAAATTCAAATCTGTGTTCGTTGGCTGGCGCTGAGCCAGAGACGTTCGTACAACGCTTCATGATAACCAATCAACGGTTCTGTTGCGCGAATGCAATGGCCAATCGGAGACGTGCAGAAGAATCATCATGAAACGCGGTGTTTTTGTTCACTTGCTCGCTGACTGAATTATTTAGCGAATTCTTTCTTCAGAGAGAGCGAGAGAAAAAAATATTTCCTGATATATTAAGCATGTTTGGAATTGTTTTTAATAAAAAGGAAAAATAAATAAAACATAAGCCTATATAAGTTATACGGTGCTTTCATAGCATGACTCAGTTGTTTATTGTTTTGTATCAATATTTAAGGTGGACTTATTGATTAGGTGCAAGAATAGTAGTGATGGTTAAAATAAAAGATTGATAATGAAATAGTAGATTGTGCCTTGTTCTTAGATGGACAGAGACTGGAAAGTAATGGATCAGATGAGGAGATGGAGATAGAGGAAGAAAAAGAGGCAAATGTAGACGCACAAGTGACAGAAAGAGCAGGTAAGCAAGCCAGGAGACCGAGGCTGGTGAGAAAGAGGAAAATGTAGAGTGTTTTCTATAGTTTTTACTATAACAGCTGTTCTTAATTATTCTGTAGAACAGAGAAGAAAAAGCCTTCAGGTTGGGACAATTTAAGACATTTCAGTTTCTAATCCCAGAGTTATTATTAGGTGGAAATAATTTTAATTTTTTTACTTTTAAACTTAAAATTGTCTCTTCTAATCTTTTTCTTTTTAAAAACTGCATCACAGCATTTGCTGCCGTATCAATACATAATCATCTATATTGATACGCAAATCAGCAAGGAATGCCTCACAATATATTTCTGTATTGCTATTTTGTATTGCTAAACGCTGGGACCTGAGACCTAAAACATATAGAGGGCCTAAAAATAAACGTACAGTGCTGTGTGAGATAAACAGGTGAGTCGAGATCCTATCCAATCTATATTTCACCCCAAAATCAACAGAAGCCTATTTCGTTATCATTATTTATTTATTTACATTGTGTTGTTATTTTTTTTCAAAATTTAAGCAGTTTACCCAAAATTTAAGCAGATACAAAATGTATCCCTTTTTCTCAGTAATCTTCCACATTTGATTTTTTTCTTTTGCCAGTAGCTTGTAATATTGCATAAAAAATAAACATGTATTTAGAGGCTTAGTGCTAGATGGCAGACATAGTGTGCTTGCGATCTTGTGTTGGGCATTGCTGACTGTGAAGGCTACTAGACGTAGGGTGACCAAAATACGTCCTCTTTTCCCCGGACATGTCCGTCCCTGCACAGACAGGACTGTTCCCTTTCGAAGGGAACTTCGACAATACGTCATCGACATTATGGGGGAACGCCTCATGCATGACAGAAATCAAATCGTGTCTGAAATCAAATATCAACTCATAGCAATCATGCTGACCGGTGACTGCATGCACTGGGACTTTTCACTGTTTGTTTGTCCTAGTCAGACTGTGCATTAGTAGTGGGAATATTTCAGTGACTCTTTCTGAAAATACGCGGAAATGTAGTGACCGAAAACTCTGTGAAAACTGTAAAATAATTACTTTGCATTTAAATAAGATAATCAGAGATCATGTTTTGCAATTTAAGTTAATTGAGTCATTGAATCATTTACTCAACCAGTTCCATTTACAATACTTATTTATTCAGGAATGAAACAGCAATGAAACCTGAGACCTTTGTTAGGAGGCTAGACTTTTAACTGCAGCACCTTTAGGTCTAAATTGTAAGTTACTCAATTTGAATTTCTTATTAATTGTTGTTGTATAGCAATGTCACACTAGCAAGTGAGTTGTTCTGAATATCGGCATGGCTGTGATTCAGTCACAGGTATTTATAGCCGTGCTGATATTCAGAACAACAACACTGCTGCGTGTCATTTTGCTTGATAATGTCACCAAGGCTAACACCTAATAGAATCAGAAAAAGTCCTAAAATGTCATGAAGCAGCTTTGCATTTTGGGTGTGTATAGTGCAGAATGTATGCTCACTAGGTCTTGAAACAGCAATAGAACATGATGAACAGAACCCCATCAAAGAGTCACCTTCAGATGAAGGTTAATTCCAGAAGAAACATGCTGCAGGTGTTGTGAATTGAGAGAGCGAGCGAGAGAGAGAGAGAGCTCACACACACACACACACACATACACACACACACACACACACTCTCTCTCTCTCTCCCTCTCACACAATGCATGTGTGATTTGAGGATGCTTTGAGTGGGTCATTTCCTGACTCTATAAAAGCATGGGAGAGCATCTCAAATCACTTAATAAAGGCGACTTCACCTCATGTCCACTCTGCCAGACAGAAACACACAACAGAAAAATCCTTTATGCAAGGATGAAAATGCACTGCGAGCATGTCTGTGACATTAAACTGGATTTGTTATTCAGGTAAAGTTATAAACAGTGTAACTAATTTGCTCAGCGAGTTTCTTCTCAAACTATTGCTCCATGGAAAACTGACTGTAGAAGACAACAGTTCACACTAATGGCAACACTAATACATTTAAATTGTGATACTAGCATATTTAGATGCTGAACACTTTGCAGTGTACATGCCGCCTAATATGAAAGAAAAAGCATTTGTGTCAGAAAGCAGTGGTGAAAGCAGTAGTTAGTGTGCTGCTGGATCATGACAGCCTGAGAGTGTAAATGTGAAGTGGACACAGCTGTCAAAAACACTTCCATTACACTGTGCCCAAAACTTCTCTAAAAGATCAAGTACAGCAGAAAAATGAAATAAAAAGCATGCCGTCCAAACCACTGCTGTCATCAGGGAGACATCGTTGTGACTTTGAACACAGATTCAGTCTGTCAATTAATTCAATTAGAGATCGAATGCCTTTAGGAGACATTAGGGGTGTAACGGTAAGTGTATTCGTACCGGACCGTATCGGTACAGGGCTTTCGGTACGATGTACATATGTACCGAATGACTGAATGCAATATGACCGAACCGTGATTTTTGCGTACCGTTACACCTCTAGGAGACATTGAAGGATATATTTTGATATATATATATATATATATATATATATATATATATATATCTTTTATATTTTTAAGAATATATTTTATGCAATATTTACTTTTCTCTATTTAATATGTTTAATGTTTTTTTATAGTTATAATAGTATATAATAATACATTTGCAGCAGAAAGCTAGATTTTTTTTATTTAAATTTTTTATACCTAACAATGTGGTGGCAATTACAATAATTTGGCTGACATTTAGCGTGACCATGAAAAAAAATGGTGGAAAGCATTTACATTTTTTGCAAATTATTTCACTTTTATTTCCTCTTAGCATTGACCCCCAATAGAGTCTGGGAACATGACGTCAGCAACGCAATGCATTCTGGGACTTTGGGACACGGATGCTGCTGTATGTATTGTATTGGATTGATAATAGACTGTTTTGTTTGCTCTCTACAGCTAAAAAATAAGTTACAATGGTAAAAGCTTGTTGTGTAATTAAGTGCCATACTCGTACTCATGACCGGCATGGAAAAATAATTTGAATGGAGTGCGATTTTTCAGCTTTCCCACTGGAAAACCGCACCTTGATCTCCGCACCGCCCTCCTGAATGTCGAAGGGAAGATCTTCTTCTCCATCCTGGCCAAGAGGTTGACCAGCTACCTCACAGGAAATGGGTACATTGACACTAGTTGCCAGAAGGCAGGTGTGCCAGGCTTCCCAGGGTGTGTGGAACACTCAGCAGTGATATGGGAGCAGATCCAAAGGGCGAAAAGAGAGGTGACCTGCACGTAGTATGGCTCGATCTTGCCAACGCATACGGGTCAGTCCCCCACCAACTCATCGAGTTCGCCTTGGACTTCTTCCACATCCCAGTCAGTATTAGAGCCCTGGTGGCCAAGTACTTTGGAGACCTCCAGATGTGCTGCACCCACCAGGACTTTACAACAGGCTGGCAACAGCTGGAAGTAGGCATTGCCATGGGATGCTCAATCTCGCCCATCCTGTTCATCGCAGCCTTTGAGATCATCCTCATAGGGGCTAGGAAGATGGTCGGAGGAGTGAAACTTCCGTCAGGACAAAGGCTACCAGCAGTTAGAGGTTACATGGACGATATCACCACCATACTCCGGACAGCAGCATGCACAACAAGGCTGCTGAAGAGGATCGACGAGCTTGTGGGCTGGGCAAGGATGAAGATAAAACCCTCCAAGTCATGCAGTTTGTCGATCAAGAAAGGAGTTAGAAATGACAACACCATCTTTGGTGAGAATATCCCGTTGGTGAAAGATCAACCTGTCCTTTGCCTGGGTCGTACCTACACAGCAGAGCTCTCAGACAGGCAGATGGGGGAGACGGTGAGGAAGCAGCTCGCAGATGGCCTGGCCAAGATTAACCAAAGCCAGCTCCCCGGAAAGTACAAAGTGTGGTGTTACCAGGCCATACTGTACCAAAGGGTGATGTGGCCACTGAAGATGAGCGAAATCCCCTTATAAGTGGTAAACAAGATGGACGGGCTGGCAAACTCGTTCATCAGGAAGTGGCTGGGAATACCAAGATGCTTCTCGGAGGTAGGCCTCTTCGGGAGGAACACGCTACAACTACCACTGCGATCCATCAGCGGCGGATACAAGCAAGAGAAGGCTCGGCTGGTGCTGGAGCTGAGGGAAACCACAGACCAGCTGGTGGCAATTGTTAGGCTCAAGCACCGCGAGGTGGTCGGCAGAGTCCAGGAGGGTTGAGCAGGCCTTGGGAGGGGCGATATTCCCTTGTTCTGGTCAAAGGCTTCCAAAGAAGACCAGAATGCCATGGTGGTGGTGGAAGTGGCAAGAACTGAGCACGAACGCCTTAACGGCAAAGCGGTTTCCCAGGGCCAGCAAGGACGTTGGACGTCATGGGAAGGCCTCACAGACAGGTCCATGTCATGGTCCGACCTATTGAAGATCCCCCAAGCTAGGCTCAGCTTCCTGATCATAGCAACCTATGACACCTTGCCTTGTCCCCGAAACCTCCACCAATGGTTTGGGGCCGAAGAGACATGTTCTCTTTGTAACACCAGCAACGCAAGCCTCCAGCGCATCCTGTCGGGCTGCACGACGGCATTGTCCCAAGGCCGCTATAGGTGGCGAGAAAATCAAGTACTAAAGAAGCTGGCAGAGGTGTCAGCGTCATGCAGAAAGGAGGCGAATAGTAGACCTTACGCTCGAGGATGGCTTGCCATCCACTTCCCGAGGGCTGGAGAGAGCATCAGACCCTCCCGCCAGAGAGACACAGCAAGGCTCCTCTCAACGTGAAGTGAGTGGACCATGAGGGTCGACTTGGGAAGGCAGCCCCAGTTCCCCAGGGAAATAGTGGAAACATCCCTCATAATGTGGTCATACCATGGGAGGGGGGGGGGGGTGGAGGCCACGTATGAGCGGAAGCGAGCCAAGTACTCTGATCTGGCGGCAGAGTGCAGGGAGGCGGGCTGGAAAGCCGTTATCTGCCCTGTGGAAGTGGAGTGTAGGGGCTTTGTAGGTTCCTCAACCGCTCGCCTACTCCGCGACATGGGATGCACAGGAGCAAGGCATCGGAAAGCCATGAAAGAGCTGGCAGAGGAGGCAGAGAAAGGCAGCTTCTGGCTGTGGCTAAGGAGGAAGGAGAAGGATTGGGGGGCAAACACCTAGGGCATCAGCAGGGGGTGGCAGGGAGAGATCCCTGCCATCGCTCCGCCACCACGAGACGTACTGGGGTTAAAGGAGCGAAACGTCGATGAGTGGTGGTCCCCAGCTGATGACCCGCTCAGGCTCACAAAAGTGTTCAGTGGGGTGTCATTACACACAAGTACAAAGGCACCGGAGGAGGTGCGTCAGGAAGTGATGCCCAGCAGGAAAACCAACACCTGTATCTTGATATGATATGCAGGTCTCCGAGTTAACAAAGCGGCATCACATGGCTTGGTTAGCAGCAGTAAGAAGGAAAAGAAGGATTGTCCCTTTGGTCTGATATATGGTATTTGGTCTCAATGCCAGCATGCAGAGGTGCTGATGATAGATGGATATATACAGCTGACATCTTTTGTGTCACTTTAAAATAATCTTTTCTCCTCTTGTACACCTGGATTTCACATTAGTTTTAGTTTCACAAAAGTCTTTAATGGTCTTGAATCAGAGCAGAATGCCATTGCATTAAATATCACATCGCAACAGGCCTAATCTTAATCCGATCTGAATCAAACTAATCCTAATAATATTCTTAATTTTGCAGTGTTTGAAGATCAACTGAAGTATGATCTATTTTTATTGATATTAATTGTGGGCATTATTGAGTTCTCAGACAAGTTAGTGTGACTTTCAACTTTGGAGTAGGCCCGGTAGGCTTGGGCCTTCAACAAACACATCACTTGAACCTCTCCCTGCTCTATTTCCGGATACATCGTGGTAAGAAATCATGCCTCCCAAACAATCTAAGACTGCACCATCTGAGGATGATTCAGTCGTTACAATGAGTGTACTTTCTCAATTAATGGATCAACAGAGAGAATTTTACAGAGAGATGCTTCATCAACAACAAGACAACTTCAAGAGCTTTGTTCAGTTGGTAGTAGATGGAACAAACAAAAGATTGGATGGAGTGATCAGAGATGTTCAAGATATAAAAACTAGTTTGGAATTCACACAACATAAAGTGGATGGATTGATGACTGGTTATAAGGATGTTGAAATAAAAATAAAGCAGTTTGAAAAGGATATTGTCAAGTCAAAGGAGGAACTAGACGGATTCTTTGTCAAACTGGATTATGTGGAAAATCAGATGAAGAGGACAAACATCATTGTGGATGGGATCTCTGATGAAAAAGATGAAAGCTGGATGAAATCAGAGGTGAAAGTTCGTGATATCCTTTCAAGTAAATTGGGGCTAGATGACTCCGAAATGGAAATCGAGCGAGCTCACAGGATCGGACAGTATCAAGAAGGGGGTAAGCCCAGAAAAGTTGTTGTTAAACTTCTACGTTTGAAAGATAAACAGACTATCATGTCATCAGCCAAGAGGTTAAAAGGCACAAACATTTTTATAAATGAAGACTTTTCTGAGGCTCTTCAGTTGAGAAGGAGGGAACTCCTTCCAAAATTAAGAGCTGCCCGGGACAGAGGTGAAAGAGCCTTCCTGAAATATGACAAGTTAGTCATCTTATCCAGAACTGGAAATACTCAAACATAATTGCAATGCATTTTTAGAATGATTGTGTAATTATTATCTTACATTTTTGTTTGCTGTTTTGTTAGGAAGCAAGACAAGTTTATGGCATCTCTTTTAACAAAATTGTCAAAGAAAGGATTAATTATTGCACATTTAAATATATGTAGCCTCAAGAACAAAATTCATGAGGTGATGAGAATATGCACTGAAGATAATATTCAAGTTTTAGCATTGTCAGAAACACATTTAGATATGGCTATGAGTAATTCTGAGCTTATGATTAATGGTTTTAAATTGTATAGGAAAGACCGGGATAAATATGGTGGTGGAGTAGCCTTTTATATTAGAGAACATTTTGGTGTGTTGTTAAGGGAAGACTTAATGAACAGTTATATTGAAGACATATGGGTAGAGATTTCTGTTCCACACTGTAAACCAATTTTAGCTGGTTGTTGTTATCGGCCTCCTAGTGCTAATGTGCAGTATTTGGATAGAATATGTGAAAGTATGAACAGGGTCACAGATGAAAATAAGGCCATATTTTTATTGGGTGATTTTAATATTGATTGGATGGCTAAAAACTGCTCATTAACAAAAAAGTTAAAATCTATGGCTGATACTTGTAATCTCACACAAATGATTATCCAACCAACAAGAATTGTTATGAAGGCAAACAAGGTTAGTACTTCTAGCTGCATTGACCTTATATTTACCAATGTCCAGGAATTGTGTTCAAAGGCAGTATCAGTGGCAGTTGGCTGTAGTGATCACAATTTGATTGCATTAACTAAAAAGACAAAAATTCCCAAATCAGGAGCCAGGATTTTATTATCTAGGTCATATAAAAGATTAAATCAAGATCTGTTTATTAATGAAGTTCAGAGTGTGCAGTGGACTGAAGTGTGTCAAGAAAAAGATGTTAATAAAGCCTTAAATATTTTTATGGATATAATAAATAAGATAATTGATAAATACGCCCCACTTAGAAAAAGATCAGTAAAAACTAAAAATGCTCCTTGGCTCGATGATGAGATGAAGTGCTTAATGCTGCAAAGAGACAAGGCAAAGGAGGTAGTACAGAAATTAGGAAGTGACTACAATAAAAAATTCTATTGTAAGTTAAGAAATAGGGTTTCTAAATTAAATCATATTAAAAAAAGGGAATATTATAAGCAAAAAATTAGGTCTGCAGCTGGTGATTCCAAGAAAATATGGAAAACACTGAATGAAATAATGTGTAGGAAGACAAATAATTATCAAGGGTGTGTGGAAAATGAAGGTCAGTTTATTACTAAACCATTAGAGATAGCTAATTATTTTAACACCTTTTTTAACGATAAGGTGAACAATTTAAGATCTAGCATGTATGGCAATGATGTTCAATCAGCCTGTAGTCCTATTTCTAAAATAATGAAAAATAAATTATGCAGTTTTAATTTTAGGTCTGTTGATCAAACTACTGTAGAAGAGATGTTGCTTTCAATTCCAGATGATAAACCTTGTGGAGCTGATCAGTTAGATGGAAAATTGCTAAAAATGGTAGCTAGACAGCTTTCTCAACCGATCTGTCATATTTATAATAGGTGTTTGATTGGTGGCAAATATCCAAATCTTTGGAAAGAATCTAAAATTATTCCATTACTTAAAAAGGGAAAAAAAGACTTTTTAGGTTCTAATTGCAGACCAATTAGCATACTTCCAATTTTGAGTAAGCTTTTAGAGAAGATTACCTTCAAGCAAATTTTACAATATTTTAGTACAAATGGATTACTTGCCAATGCTCAACATGCCTATCGACCAGGACACTCCACAAGTACTGCTCTTATACATATGACAGATGAATGGTTAGCATGTCTAGATAATAAGAAACTGGTTGGTGCTGTTTTAATTGATTTTACAGCAGCCTTTGATGTCATTGACCATGATATTCTTATGGCTAAACTAAAATGTTATGGTTTTTCATTGACAGCCCTTAATTGGATGGGAAGCTATCTTTCTAATAGAAAACAGAGAGTGTTTTATAATGGATCTTTTTCAGATGCTAAAAATACTTATTGTGGTGTTCCACAAGGAAGTTGCTTAGGTCCTTTATTGTTTTCTATTTTTATAAATGATTTACCATATGTTGTTAATAATGCTAATATAGTTATGTATGCAGATGACTCTACAATGTTTTCTGCAGCACATTCTTCAGCTGAACTAAAGAAAAATTTGAGTGATGAGCTTTTAACAATTTCTAAATGGGTTCAAATTAACAAATTAATTTTAAATATAGAAAAAACTAAATGCATAATTTTTAGCCAAAAATACAATATTTCTAGGGCTGCAGATTTGAATTTATTTATTGATGGGACGCCAGTTGAACAAGTAACAGATGTTACTTTGTTGGGCGTGATACTTGACAATACATTGTCCTGGTCCAAACATATAGATCATATAGTAAGCAGCATGGGTAAAGGTATAGCAGTAGCCAGGAAATGTTCTGCATTTATTTCGTCTTTGGTTTTAAAAGATGTGGTGCAGTCAATAGTTTTATCGCATCTTGAGTACTGCCCTATAATATGGTCAAGTGCATCAGAAAAGCACTTAAAAAAACTTCAGATTGTTCAGAATAGAGCAGCTAGGTTGGTGCTCCATTATCAATTTCAGGCCAGTGTTGCTGATATGCATAGAAAATTATCATGGCTTTTAGTGAAGGACAAATTACATTTACGAGTGTTGGTATATTTTTATAAGGTAATCAAGTATCACACACCATGTTTTTTCTTTGAAAAGCTTGTATATGTTGGTTTTAGACACGATCATAAAACACGTCAAGTGAGTAAGTCTCAACTGTTTTTACCATGTCCACAATCAAATTTGCTGAAAAAGACTGTATTTTATCGTGGCTCTGCTGCTTGGAATGTTGTTCCTATAAATATACGTAAAAGTAATTCAACACATGTGTTTAAAAGAAATTGTGTAAACATGTTGTTAAAGGTATAGACGTACTTCTGCTTGTGCTGCTACTATTAATATGTATGGGTATAGTTTTGTGATGTGACTGGATTAGCAATTGTATTTTTGTTATTATTTTATTTGTTTGAATGATTTTTTTGTATTGTGCAACTCTGTGGACCCCAGGAAGATTAGCAACCACTTTGTGGAAGCTAATGGGGATCCAAATTAACAATAAACAATATATACACACGTATGTATATATGTGCATTTATATTATATAAATATACAGAAATGTACGTTATATAAACAACTTTTTTTTTGGATGTGATTAATCGTTTTGACAGACTTACATTAAATGTTACCTATGCATGAACCACATCTCCTGCATTATCAGTGTTATGCATATTGCATACCACCTGTAACAGTAATAAACGGCAAAATTGATCAATTTTGTATCTCTTTATTTGTGCATCATAACACACGGAGGTTAATTTGTACAGTTTACAATAACGCATATTAAAAAGTAAAGGGGCAGTGTAACACATAAAAGGTAATTAGGTAAACAAGTATCAAGACCACAGGTAGGGCAATGAAAATTGAAAAAAAAGGAATGTAATTTAACTTCAAGTATCCTTCAAGTATAGTACAGTAACCTTCAAGTATCAAGAACATAGATAATGTAATAAGTGAAAAAGGTACATAGAAAGACAATTGTTAAAATTGATTAATTCAAGACCTTTGTGCAGACAACAGTTTTCCGCTCGTTGAAGCGGAAAATTTGAAGGTTCTGCACCCATCCATTTGTAAATTGCAGGTAAGATTCGAGAGATTTATCATTTTTAAACTGATCAGAGGTGTACGCTCTGACACTACAAACAAGGTAAGAAAACACATTGGGGAAGGTTACGAGCGGCAGCTCTTTAAGATCATCCGACCACTCTTTGTGTTCGTGCAGATTGAGTTCATTGATTGTCTTGATTTTTTTATAAATACCGCATCTTTGCTTCCTTGTTGAGTTTTTCTTTATATGTAATCTTACACTTGATCTGTATGTCATGTCACTTTCACTTTCACTTTTACTGATGAGCGTGTCCCCAAAAATGGCCGCGACTACCCAGAATGCAATGCGCAGTGACGTAGTTTCCCAAGCTCTATATGACTCTTGCATATTACTGTGCAGCAGTAACAGTGTTTTTCCCACAGTGTTATCCATACAAGCTTTCTTTATTTAAAAGGCGAATGCGGCGACGACATTTTGACTTTCAGTAAGGAGCCATGAACTTCTTCCCCTCAACCAACTTCACTCGATGCTTTCCAATTAAAGAGAATATTCCAGACATTCTGCTTGACCGCTAACTCAAGCAAACAGCACTGAAGCTCACTCGATCTGTGTGCCGCCTGCAGACACCAAACAACTCATTTCACTAAATCAAAGGCAAAGCTTCCATTTTCATAACCACAACATTCCCAACATTCATCAAAATGTTATTAGTAGCTGTGCTTTTAAGGAGGAGGCTGTGAATCTCATCGAAATATGTCATATTTCACCCTAACGTCATAAGAAATACAAGACCATATGTTGCATAACAGAAATAAATGTTATTTGTAAGACTGAAATGTTTGTAAAAGGATTTATTTTTGCATTGTGGCATTCCATTAAAATATAAAAGTGCATATATACATTTCCACCCATATATGTATTTTCCCCTCTTTCATTTCTGTTCATGGTGATTATAAGCACAAATTAAAAAATAAATTAAAAAAAAAATTAAATATATATTTAAGATTATTATTTTACATATTGTTTTCGTTCTTCTTGAACAGTAATGAGAAGTTGGGTGAAAATGTGCTTAATTTTCACGTATAAAAAAAGAAGAAAAAAAATAGAAATTGGCTTCTCCCATGTATCACTTAATGAGTGCACTCATGTAACAGAATGTTGGGAAAGCATGTATATAAACATGCATATTAGAGAGACAATTTTTTTCAATTAATTATCATTATAATATTATTATGACTAAATATAATCTAATGAAGTTGTTTGGGGGCCTTCATATTGAAAAGCTTGGGCATTTTTGATATACATTTAAGGGTTTTTTTTAACCTTCAGTTTAAATAAAAGCTATGGACTATGATTTTGTCAACTCCTGTATGCTAGAAAAAAAGGTGCATCCACTTACTATTTTCCTTTCGAAACGGTATTTATATTTTTTTCCAATTCACTTTGAGAAAGCGATCATAGCTTTCAACACGCCCCAGCTCTTACCTAGCCTGTTGTCCAGGACTCCGAAATCCAGCGTATACGTGACCAAGTGGTAGTTATTCCACACATAGAGCAGATTGTCTCTGGGATTGTAATCCACGGCAGCGATGTGCTGGTATGAGTTGGGGAAGGGGATGTCCAGATAGCCGTCTTTGCTCAGCTCCGTGTTGTAGAAGTAGTCGATTTTATTCCCGGTTGCTTCGCTATCATCGTTTTCGTAGACGGTCTTGACCACGTAAAGGATCCCGCAGATCATGAAGGCGTTGGAAGCGGAGCGTTTGTTGTAGGCCGTATCCCAAGTTCCCTCCACATGTAACGTATAGGGGTTGATCTGGCTGATTACGATCCGTTGGTTGTTTTGCTCTGTGGCGTAAATCACCCAAAGTCCGTTCTCGTCCACTGCCAGATCGATATCAGTAAAGCCCCTCCAGCGATACGGCGAAGTGTCGTGGTAGTTTGCGCTAGCGATGATAGCCTCACCACTCTTGATGCGAGTGCGCAGATCGTACTTGACGATATTCCTGGTCCTCTCCTTGTTGAAGAACAGCGCCCCGTCGTAGACGATGAACCCGGTGCCGTCCGCCCGATGGGGGAGCTTATAGGTCGTGGTGGGTCTTCCTGCGATGAGATCCTCTTTGCTGGAGTATTCGGTGAGTAATTCTGTGCGATATGGCCTCCAGGGCATGTAATAGATCTTATCCGAGGCCTGGATGGGGTCTTTGCACCAAGCTCCCGAATGGTGGTCCGACTCGAACAGATGCTCACTCTGATAAACACCACGCAGGAGCCCTGGGCACAAGAAAACTACAGACAAACAAATATAGAAAGACGAGTGAGCGCAGGTTTGAAAACACTTTTGATTCGACGGATAGCGGCTCACTGCTGGACACAAGATACACTTCATGAGCAGGAAGATCTTTAATGTTTCTGAAAGATGTCTCTTTTGCTCACCAAGCCTACATTTATTTGATTTGAAATACAGCAAAACAAGTAATATTGTGAAATTATGCGACTATTTAAAATAACTGATTTCTGCGAGAATATATTGTAAAATGTCATTTTATTTCTGTGATGTGCAGCTGTATTTCCAGCATCATTCCTCCTGTGTCTTCGGTGTCACACGATCCTTCGGAAATCTGTATAATATGATGATTTGCAGCTCAAGAAACATTATTATTATTATTTCTTCTTATTATTATCATCATCATCAATATTTAAAACTTTCTATTCTTTGATGAATAGAAAGTTCTAAATATAAAATATAAAAGATCCATATATATTAAATACTATTTTTTTTCCTTTTTTTTGCTGAGGGATTAAAGAAATTAATAAATTTAGTAAGGACGCTATTAATTGATCAGTGAAAGTGATGATAATGACAGTTATAATGTCACAAAAGATTTATATTTCAGATAAATGCCATTCTTCTGAACCCTCTTTTCATCAAAGAATCCTGAATAAAAAAAAATCTACTCATCTGTTTTCAACACACTACTACTACTTCTAATAATAATAATACATGTTTTCTGAGAAGTAAATCAGAATATTAGAATGATTTCTGGAGGGTCATGTGACTGGAATAATCCAGCTTTGAAATCACAGAAATAAATTGCATTTTAAAATATATTCAAATAGAAAACAGTTATCTTAAATAGTAAAGAAACTTCAAAATTGGACTGTTGTTGCTGTACTTTGGATCAAATAAATGCAGTCTTGGTGCGCACAAGAGACTTCTTTAATAAAACATCAAAAACGTTTGACTGGCAGTGTATGTTAGAAATGTGTTGCTCAGACAACATTACACATGTGGGCCACTTTCAGAGATCCATTGGGTTTTAAAGGAAAGTGGTCAATGCAGATTATGGAGGATAATTAAATGTTATTTGGATGACAATCCTTCTTTATCATTTTCCATTTTAGAAACCTCTTTGATTGTGACGTATCGCTTTCACTAGACAATGAGTGATATGCATCACATCTGCTGTTTATTATGTTAATGTTGTGATTCTGAGCAAGAAGATCATTAAGTATTGAAGACGGTGACATGTTAAACCACCGGTGTGAGGTTATAGACTTGTGTGCATCCAGAAAGCACTATAGACTGATGAAAGATAAACATGTTATGCTTATTTGCAGGTGTTTGAATTAAACAGTACATTATTAAAAATATCTTTAAGATGAATTCCGATTTTGCTCAAATGTAACATTTATATAATGCAACCACTGGAAAAAAAGTGGTGCAAGATTTAATTTGAAATCATTTCACTCAGAAATGGCAGAAAATCGAAAAACACTGAAAGACTGATACAGTATTTCAACAAAGCATATTTCAAAAATCTGATTTATTTATTATTATTATTTGTTTATTTTTTATGAGTAAAAAAAAAAAAACAACTTCATGGGCATTCGAATCATACTGTTAGCAAGATAGTATAATTTTTATAATTTTTTTTTTTGTTGGGTGATTCCAAAAGGAATGTTTCGTGTTCTAGAACTGTGTCCTTCGATAAAAACAATACTTATAAATATAGAACAATTACTAAAACAGTACATCTTAATTTTTCGCATTTTAATTTAGATTAGAATTAGATTTTTTTTATAGTAATAGTTTATTACTTTAAATACTTTTAATTCATCCCCCAACATGAGTGAACCCGTGTGCATGTGACGGATCGGACGCATGCAGAAAGATTTCACTTCCACCTGAAGTTGCCATTTATATTTTTGATATATAAGAGTGAGCTTATTAATGACGGCTGGTCAAAGGGGCCAGAGGCCGCCGAGACATAATAATGAGCTTATATTTATTACAATCCGAACGGATTCCATCCCGATGCTAAGATATTGTCAATTTATGTCAACATGATTTATTGCGTCTGTGCGCACAAAACTAATAATAAACGCATTTTGCTCAATTCAGCTTCGCTCCAAGCAGCGGCGCAGCATCAGAACAGAAAGATTGTGTTTCTTTCCAAGGCTTTCGCCTCCAGAAATTGATTAAAGCCCAAGCCTGACTGCGGCGATCCATACACTTACCCAGATTAGGTTAGAAATATATAAACTCATTCCAATTAATTTCCTGCACGGGTCAAATCTGTTGATAGCACAGACAGTGTGATCTCCGCTACATCTGTGATGTTTATGATTGCAGAAACGCTCATAAATTAAAGCCAAACGCTGCTGTTATTAAGAGCTGGAAGCTTTTATCATATCTGGACGTTTCGTCCACTTTCATGTTCCATCGGTTGATTTTATGAAAACAATAAAAAGCACTCTAAAACGGTCTTGTTAAAATGTTTTACTTTCAGCTTTCATTTTTACTGCAAATGCCTTTTATGCAGATTTCATTGCTTTACCCTTAACTTTCAGTGCTAACCTATGAAAATCCATCTTAAAAATATAATACACGTGTGAATAAATAATACTTGAATGCTAAAAAAGGTCAAATGATCCATTTCAATATTTATTGAATAAAAATGGTTTGTGTGAAGATTATGAATGCATTATTAATAAAAATAAAAATAAATAAAGCTTTATCTTATTTCTAACTTTTGGTTTTACCAGATTACGCATAAAAGCGTTAAAATATATTTGAAATAAATGGTATAATGTACAACGTAGACAATAAATAGAAAAAAAGCCATTTTAATATGTATTGTGTTGTGTGAAAATGATGTGGTAAGATAATTATTAATTTATTGTAATTATTCATTTATTTATTCATTTATTATTCATTTATTTTCTAATAAAGAAGTTACTTTTTTATTTGCAAATTATGCAAGAGTAGCAGTACAGATGTTCTGTATACAATGTAACATATTCAGAAATATATAATATAACATATTTAATGTGATGGATGCGGTTGAGGAAATTACATTTCTTCATCATGGTCCAGAGGAAAAATGTCAGATTCCTCCAGCGTTGCATTTATGTTCACATTATTAGAAAATTTATTAATTTTCATTATTAATCCCTAAAAGTCCACAGGGCCAAAAGTGGCCATAGTTGAAGAAATTCATTTCGTTGCTTGGTATTGTGGGAAACAAAGCTTCCTCTGGCTCTGTGTCTGAATCCAGCGGCTCCATTAGTTAGTCTGAGCATCTCTCTGAGAGAGAAAATGATATGACGCTCAATGCTTACACAAGTTAGAAAGGTTAATGAAGAGGGCTGTTCACACACACACAGCTCTCTGACAATTACAGTAATATACAGTGTTTAAAGCGAAGCCCCAAACACCCGCTGCAATCAAGATCAGAGAGCTGTGATGATGCTGAGCCTAGCGCAGCTACAACACACACATCTCGTCTTCACAC
The DNA here is from genome assembly GCF_003368295.1 of Carassius auratus. NCBI lineage: Eukaryota > Metazoa > Chordata > Actinopteri > Cypriniformes > Cyprinidae > Carassius > Carassius auratus. The sequence continues at coordinate 27,359,820 of NC_039249.1, read as the reverse complement.
AGAGTCTCTAATGACTGAGAGAAGACCCCGGACGGACCTAAAATCTAACTCAGTCTTCATTCACTCAGGCTATAGAGTTGTTCTGGATCAGTAGAGCCCTAAAAGAGGCGTTTGACAGAATGCTCTTTTGCAGTCTTTGCACCTGTCGGTTAATTAGTCTATTATGTGTGCTGCAACTGCAACAAAATCATATTTGTAATCAGTATTTTTGTCTTATTTTCCAGCAACATGTCTGCATGCGCTTAAACTAACTTTCAGAGGACATTTCTAGATTTTTTTTTTTCCCTCTATTATAATTTCTATATAGATTTATGTTTATTGTTCAATGAGTAAGAACAATAAATTCAAAATATATTATTTACTCAACATGTATCCTGTGAAAACGAGTTTTAATAAATTGTGAAATTTTGCTTTAGTAAATATAACAAAATAAATTGATTTATTTATTCATTATTTACTGGTTAATTCGTCTATTAGGTCTGAGAAAAATATATCTGTGTGTGTTCTGTTTTCCAGCAACAAATACATATAATTTTTTTTTATTTTTTTTGAAGCTGGCAGAAGCAGCAAAAATAGCTCAGGCTGTGCAGCATATTAAGCTAAATATAGACACTGGCCAGCCGACTAGTGACTTATTTTCTGGATGACTTATCAAAATGACCAGTCATACAAACCCCAGTTCACAAGGAACCTGTCTGTCAAGCTTCGAAAATGACAAAAAACACAACATAAAATAACTTCTAGAGTCATAAAATCTCTTTAAGGGTGACAAATTTAAGTCGGCAGAACCTAAAATTCTCCCTCAACCCCTCAAACAACAGATCTGATGTGTAAATCTCAGTCTGTTCCCAGAGCAAAGCTTTCGTTGGACTTCAGGACACTTGGTCATACAGCACACAAGTCATGGATGAGGTTTTCTTGTTGTTTTCGGAGCTTGACAACACTTGAATAAAACAAAAAAACAGAAGGAGCCAATTCTGCTAAATCTACCCCACAGAGGAAAGACAGGTAAATGATAAGGGGTTTCATTATTTATGCTTTAAATATGATTCAGTCCAGATGAAGGGGGCGAGAGGAAAACACCAGGAAGAGATGAGATGAGGAAGAAGAGGGAGTCTGTGTTTTAATGCTCATCTCTGTGACCGTCTCTGATCTCAGATCAGCTGCTCATACAGTCTACAGCGGATCACTGGGGAAAATAATAACATGCACATAACCATGAGCCAAATCAACAGGCTGATCAACATTTAAAAGGGCAGAGAAAACACTCCCTGTATACTTAGTGTTGTTAATCTCAGATCTGTACCATATTATTATCATAGAAAATAGTAGTTCTTTTGTGATATATTTTAAAAAATTTGTTTTTTATAATTTAATTTATTAATGTGATGCATATATATATATATATATATATATATATATATATATATATATATATATATATATATATATATATATATATATATATATATATGTATATATACATATATATACGTTTTTTTTTCTGTGTTTTGAGCAGCACATGAGAGGAGCACTATTACACTCATGAACTGAAATTAAGCTGAAGACCACAAGAAAACACGAGCCCACCACAACACCATCTCCACCACATACATAACATTTCCTCTGATCAAAATAATATTAAGAGACACACAGAGCAGTGTGTTTCAACATCACAAAGCCAGTGTCACATGAACCTCTCAGGCATGAATAAATGTATGATGGTTTACTTGAGAAAATGTTAAACATGTTGGCAGAAAGCCGACACAGAGACACTTTACAGGGTGAAGAAAACACATCTTTACCTTTATGTTCCACCTCTATTTTAGGCATGGAGGAGAAAAACAGAGACAGAGAGACAAAATCAGAGCAATGCAATAAAGATTCAACATTAATCATCATACTTTATGATTATTAAACATATTGAAACTAATACTCTGCTCCGTGTGTTCTGACCGACACACCTGGTTCACTACTATACCTTGCTAGCCTTAGTAATTCAGATAGCTCTTTGCTACAAGTTCCCTCTTCTCCAGAACAACCTCAGGAACAACAAGCATCTGCTTGTGTGTCACAATAAAGTCGAGTGCAAACTGTGTGATTTCTGACCGTCCTTTCTGATCGACGTCCCAATAGCATTTCCTCAAACTCAAGCAGATTCACAAAATGAGTCTAAGACAACAAAACTTACACACTGTGCACTCGACTTAATACGAGAGATAAAAACATGTTTGTGTTTGTGGAGAAACATAAGATCTCAGATTATAGTGTGTGTGTGTGTGTGTGAGAGAGAGAATAAAACTAGTTGAAGCAGTAAATGATTAAGACAGCTGTGAGATATAAGTGGGAATTCAGCAATGACAGACATTAAATCAAACAGCGAGACACATAATGACATGTCACATCATTTATCAAGCAAATCTGTTTATGAATAACATTCATAAAGTTTGAGGACAAACAATTGCTTAGTAGAAGAGCTTTTTAAACTCACTTTGGGGATGTCTTCATTTGCAAAAAATAAAATAATAATAAAATAAAATAATTGTTAAAAGCTTATACAGATATACAGTTATATATTATATGATTGTTTTAATTAACAATTATTTTTGCACATGCACATACTTTCTTGAGCAGCAAATCAGCATATTATTAAGCATACTAACAGCTTCACTATGAGTAGAGAGACAGGCACGACTAATTAACATGCAGTCACACACTCACAAATGCATTCATTCAGTCATTTACTGTGCTTCTCTATCTGCATCTGATTTAATAAATTATTAAAATTAAATGTACTGTTATTTCATCCTTCAAAAAGATGCGATGACAGATTTACAATTACTTACATAAAAATATAAAAATAAAACAATGTTTTTGGTTATTATTGTTTATTCATTCATATATTTTGGTCTTATCAGATCTGCTCAATGGTTCTACATGTTTTTTAGTTTTATCCAGAGCAAATTGCATTTTATTTAACATACTAGCCTAAATTTATTTGATCGACCCCATGATTCTGATGAGCTACATAGTACCAATTTCTTTAATAAAAGGTTATAATTAATCAAAAAAAGGTTTTTTGTTGTTGTTTAGAATATTAAATGAGCTAAATAGTTACATAAATCGCTCACCCTTTGAAGTTACTGTCATAGACACAGTTATTGCATTAAAATGAGGACTGCTTACAAACAGCAGAAAATCTAAACTCTTCATACTCTTCATACCTCAGAACAAAACTGCTGATCTTTGACAAAAAGTAATTTTCTAATGTCAAATTGTAAATCCAAAAGCATAAAATGTGAAAATAACTATATTAGCGAGTGGAAAGGGCAATTCCCCAAACCTTAACCCTAACCTAACCCTAACCGGCAGCGCAGACAGCGCGCTGGTGAGTCGATTGTTCAATATTTCGCTGACTTGAGAGGACTGGCAAAACCATGCTGTTTTGGTGCTTTATCAGATGAGATGATACGAGATCAGTTGATTGAAAAAAAAACAACCAATACACTCGTTTGGGAGTGGCTGTTGTTGGAAGATGATAATCTCACTTTAAAGGAAAGCTGTAATTCTGGCATCTCAAATTGAGTCTGCTGCACAGTGTGCTGCTAAATTAAATACATCACACGAATCAACTGTAAACAGTGGAGAAATGATACAAGAATGCACACAAGTTTACAGGGCAGAAGCAGATGTATCTTCAAATGCAGACATACAATATGCACGTCCTCAAGTTAATCAGCGATGTGGAAATTGTGGGTCCACTAGACACCCATCATGTGCCCCTGACTGCCCTGCATGGGGACAAACATGCCGACGCTGTCAAAAACTGAACCACTTTGCAAAATGTTGTCGGTCTGCCCCAGTTCAAGCTCCTACTCAACGAAACCCACGTGTACACAATACAACACTTGGATTATTCATTCAATAAATACCAATTCAGCAGGGTTTTCTACATGTGTTGTTACTATAGCAGATTCCTGTATATCACTGCTACTGGACACAGGGGCTAAAGTCTCACTACCCAATATGGCTACTTATGAACGTTTCCTGACACACTTGCCTCTTCAGCTGCCTTCTCTGAATCTGTTTGGATATGGAAGTTCTGCAGTTGATGTTATCGGCCATGAACATGCGCCTGTCCTGTATGGCAACAAGGTCCTGCCCGACTTCCCTTTTCACATTACACACCATGGCAACAATATCCTTGGATTGGACCTGTTTATTAGTCTGGGCTTTTCTTTGCTGGACATTAAGTGTGTTCAAGTTCTGACTGTCAGCTGTCACTGGCAACATGAATGGCCAACATTGTTTGAAGGTCTTGGTTGCCTTGCTGCGTTCACTCATCAGCCTCTTTTGGATCCTACAGTTAAACCAGTCATTCAGCCATTCATCACATTCCGCTGGCATTGCGTGAGGAAGTCACAGCAGATCTTGTGAAACTGCAAGCAGAGGGCATGATCGAACCTGTCGACACCTCCCCATGGGTGTCTAATCTGACAGTGGATAAAAGTTGTTTTCAAAAAATCATGTCCACTATACTGGCTGGTGTCCCTGGCACTGCCATCTACCTTGATGATGTCATTGTCCATGCCCCAAATGATTCATGAACAGCGCTTAAGGGCTGTTTTTGCTGCACTCATTCAACACAATTTGACACTTAACATGGAGAAATGCTTATTTGCAGTACCAGAGGTTGACTTTGTTGGTTTTCATGTTTCAGCCAAGGGCCTGTCGACATTGCACTCCAATATTGAGGCTATACATCAGGTGCCGGTCATCGGATGACAACATACTATATGTGTTTTCTGCCTCAGTACTCCACAATAACATAACCTCTCCACCAACTGCTCGAAAAGGATGCTCCATGGACTTGGTCTTCAGCCTGTTTTGATGCTGTTCGCACGCTTAAGGAGATGTTGACAAGCCCACCTGTCTTGGCACACTTCAGTCTTTACTGCCCCACACTGGTCACTTGTGATGCTTCAGCTACTGCTGCTGGCGCTGTTCTTTCACAACTGTGTGGCTTTTGCTTCTCGTGCATTCAGCCTGACCGAACAAAAGTACTCCACTGGAGAGAAGGAGGCTCTGGCTTGTGTATGGGCCTGCGAGCGCTGGCATGCCTACCTTTATGGCCGAAAATTTACCCTTTGGACTGATCACCAAGCCCTCATTGCACTTATGTCTCCTGGTTCCGGTCACAAACCACTGCGCATGTACTGTTGGACTGACCTCCTCCAGCAGTATGACTTTACAATACAATTCACCACAAGCAGAGATAATGTGGTGGCCCGATTTGCTGTCTCGTACTGTGTCATCGACCATTGCCTTCTGTCAGGCGGATGAGGGCGGGGATCTTATTAATTTAGTGCATGCACCCCTGACAGCATTTGTGTCCCTGGAGGAACTCACAGCAGAGTCTGCTGGTGATTCCACACTATCTGTGGTCCATGAGTATGTCCTGAATGGCTGGCCAACTCAAGTGGCAACAGATATCCAGCCATATGCCAGAGTGAAAAACGAATTGTCATGTTGGAATGACACATGCTTGGCTCGTGGACACTGCACCATCATTCCTGCTAGACTCAGAGGACGAGTGCTGACCATGGCTCGGTATAGTCAAACTAAAGCAGCGCTGTAGGGATCTAGTATGGTGGCCGGGGTTGGACAAAGACATTGAACAGCTTGTTCGGGATTGTGCTCCATGTCTTGTAAGCGGGAAAACAGGCTCACCAGTTTCGCCGCCACTATGGTCTTTGCCTTGGCTAACTCGACCCTGGGACCACATTCAGCTGGACATCTGTGGGGAACTCCATGATGTGCCTCATCATTTGCGTTTCCTTGTAGTAGTTTATGATTTACATTCGAAGTGGCTGGAGGTTACATGTGTGGGCTTGGTCACATCCAGTTCCATCATTGACATTCTGGAGTCGCTTTTTGCCCGCTGGGGCTTGCCAAGGGCCTTGACGACAGACAATGGCCCCCAACTAGTGTCCGTGGAGTTTACCAGCTACATCCAAAGCAAAGGCATCAAACACATTCGAACAGCTTACTATCGCCCACAGTCAAATGGGGGCGTAGAAAGATTCAACCAGTCACTAAAAAAATTGTCTGAGAGCCCACTTAGCACAAGGCTGCTCTTTCAATGAGGCCTTGTTTCAGACTCTTCTACACTACAGAGCAGCGCAGCTCACCACTGGGGTGTCGCCAGCAAAACTGATGCTGGGACGGGAGCTGGAGTTACCCCTGCATAAACTTTGCCCTCCTACTTCTCATGGTGGAAATCCTGTGGTGAAAGCCAGGGTATGCGAACAACAGTTCAAATCACGAGGCAGATTCGACGCAAAGAAAAAGGCCTGCATTCCAAGAATTTTCCCAATGGACTGGGTGCGGGTCCAGCGGCCATACCGGAAAAACAAGCTCCACACTTTCTGGTCACAGCCCGAGCAGGTGCAAAAGCAGTTAGGTCCAGTTACATTCCAGCTATCTGATGGTTCCCGTTGGCATGCCAGTCGGCTTAGGAAAGTACCGTACCCTTCTGGTGCAGATCACACCCGAGACACTGTGCTCCCTTGCTCTCTGCTTGGTTCTTCATATCTTCTGCCCCAACCACAGCATCCAGTGACCTTGCAAGCAACATCCCTACCACCATCTGAACCATCGCAAGGCAGGCCTACCAGATCGCAAAATCGGCCTGCTCGCTTTCAGGACTACTTAACGTTCTTTCACACTTAGTTCACTGGGAGGGGAGGGGAAATGTTGCATGCTTAGTTAGACTTATAATCTGGTGTTTAATTAAAGTTATGTGTTTGTTACATAGATAAGATATAAAGAGCGCTGGTCACTTTAAGAGTTAGGAACAGACAGTGACGTTGACGCTAGAATGTTTTCGCACAGTCCAGTGATCTGAGTGCTTAGTTGATGGAGTTCAGTAAGGTTGATGAGAACAATAAAAAGTAAAATAAGTTTAAGTACGAGTCCTCTTTACAGACATAACACGATGGAAGCAAAAAGTGTCCATATAAACGCACCTATTGTCACTTTTTTACATGGATGCCTCCACCACCGGCTGGGGGACCACATATAACGGACATGCAGTCTCAGGGGTTTGGACAGGTCCGCAGCTGCAGTGGCACATAGTGTTGTTAGCAGCGCACCTTGCCTTGAACCGTCTCAAAGGTCTCAAAGAGGCAAGCATGTGCTGGTCCGAATGGACCACATTGCGACTGTTGCGTACATCAACCGACAAGGTGGTCTACGTCTTGTCGCAACTCGCCCGCCACCTCCTCCTTTGGAGTCAGAAGTTTCTGAGGACACTTCGTGCCTTTCTCATTCCAGGCCTGCTCAGTCATACAGCCAACGAGCTGTATTGAGCAATGCTCCCGGGAGAATGGTGACTCCTTCCCCTGATGGTCCAGCTGATTTGGAGGCGTTTCAGAGCCACTCAGGTAGACCTGTTTGCTGCTCCAGAGACCTCTCACTGCCAGTTGTTCTACTCCTTGGCCGAGGGAACTCTCGGCACGGACGTACTGGCACACAGCTGGCCGCGGGACCTATGCAGTATGCGTTTCCCCCAATGAGACTTCTCGCACAGACACTGTGCAAAGTCCGGGAGGACGAGGAGCAAGTCTTGCTAGTAGTGCCATATTGGCCCACGTGGACCTGGTTCCCAGAACTAGTGCTCCTTGTGACAGCCCCTCCTTGACCAATTCCTCTGACGAAGGATCTACTGACTCAGAGATGGGGCACCATTTGGAGGTAGTGAACAGCATCACTTCGGCAAGAGCACCGTCTACGAGACACGCCTATGCCTTGAAGTGGAACCTGTTCGTTGAGTGGTGTTCTTCTCGCCGAGAAGACCCCCGAAGATGCCCGATTGCGGTCCTGCTATCCTTTCTGCAGCAAGGGTTGGAGCGAAGGCTGTCTCCCTCCACCCTCAAAGTCCAGGTTGCCCCTATTGCTGCGTACCATGACCTTGTGAATGGGAAGTCTTTGGGTAAGCATGACCTCATCATCAGGTTCCTTAGAGGGGCCAGGAGGTTAAATCCATCCAGGCCCCCCTGTATACCCTCTTGGGACCTGTCTCTAGTGCTTAAATCACTACAGCAGGGCCCATTCGAGCCTTTGCATTCAGTTGAGCTAAAGTTTATTTAATTGAAAACTCCTGCTTGCACTGGCCTCCATCAAGAGGGTAGGGGACCTGCATGCATTTTCGGTCTACGATTCGTGCCTAGAGTTCGGGCCGGCTGACTCCCAGGTAATCCTGAGGCCCCGGCCTGGCTACGTGCCCAAGGTTCCCACTACATCCTTCAAAGACCAAGTGGTGAACCTGCAAGCGCTGCCCCTGGAGGAGGCAGACCCAGCCCTGGCTGTGCTTTGTCCCGTCCGAGCATTAATGTGCTACGTAGACCGGACACAAAGCTTCAGGACTTCAGACCAGCTCTTTGTCTGTTATGGAGGCCGGCAGAAGGGGAGTGCCGTCTCTAAGCAGAGGATGGCCCACTGGATTGTGGACGCCATAACCCTGGCTTATCAGGCTCAGGGTGTGCCCTGCCCGTTCAGGTTACGAGCTCACTCAACTAGAAGTGTTGCATTCTCCTGGGCGCTGGCTTGTGGCGCCTCGCTGACAGATATTTGCTGCGGGTTGGGCGACCACTAACACGTTCGCTAGGTTCTATAGCCTTCGTGTAGAGCCGGTATCCTCCTGTGTTCTCACCTCAAACGGGTAGTGGCACTGAGAGGCCCCGGTTAGGGTCGGCTTGCTTAAACTACTCCGTACTGCAGACCCTGTTGAGATCCTCCATTACCCTAAGCTGCTGGACGCGGCGGAACGTCCGGCGCCAGACCTTCATGATGAATCCGTGAGCACCATGGAAGGGTGGGTTCCATATTGAGACCTAAGCAGTACTCCTATGTGTATAGTCCACGGTATAGCCTTAGAGCCCGTGTTTCCCCGGCAGACTTCTGCTTTCCCAAGAGGGTTTTAATCACCTCAAATTTTTCAGAATACTCCTAAACGGATGCTATATTTGTATTTGCCTCCGAGACCTCCTTCGGAAAGGATGGGGCTTCCGCTGCGTCCCGGCTCCAAGCGGACCGGGTACGTTTTCCAAGTGTCATCCAATCTCACACAGTGAGGTATTGCTTTGACAATGGTGAGTGGAGCTACTTGTTCTGAGCCCCGGCCTACACCTAATAGGGGCGCAGGTGGCTCGCACAGGGCACTGGAAGGGGCAGTACCCATGGCGCTTTGATAGGGATCCCATATTCATCGGTCACCGACGTGGCGTCGAGAGTTTCCGACTGAAAGGGAATGTGTCGGTTACGTATGGTAACCCTCGTTCCCTGAAGGTCCCCGGCTCGGCTCCTCAGCGAAAAACTGGTATGCATTGGACCTGCTGCCCTCTTATACTCACGCAGTGATCAGTGGCAGCTGGATGCAATAATTGCATGCCAATGTGCATTGGCTCGTTTAGTTTACACTCAAAGTAGATTGGTCTATCGAAGCAATATCCCATATTCGTCGGTCACCGACGTGGCGTCTCCGTTCCCTCTTTCAGGGAACAAGGGTTACCATATGTAACCGAGACGTTTCTTTTGCTCACCAAAGCTTCATTTATTTTGGTAATAATCTGTGTGAAGATCTGTGAAACTGCCACTGATTCCTGTAATCAAACCTGTATTTTCAGCATCATTCCTCCAGTCTTCAGTGTCACATGATCTTCAGAAATCATTCTAATATGATGATTTCAGTCCCTCCAGAAAAACGCAGATTTTTTTTGTGATTGTTGCGGGCAAAAATCCTTGATTTTTCGGCAGGTTTTCTTAAAAAATGCGATGGAATATGCGGGATATTTTTGCAATCTTATGCGATGAAATTGCGGGAACTTGCAAAATCTGCGGTTTGATGAAAAAGAGAAAAAAGGGGACCCCCCCCCAACACCCTGTTCTCACTAGGCTACTACCTTACTGTAAAGAGTCATTTCTTATGACTTCCTATGATAAGCAAGCATACTAAATCACAGAATATTTAAGTTCTCATTCTGTTTTATTTCAGACCTTAATTAACACATGGCTCAAATTTACAAAACATTGAGTCAAACAAGTTCTCCAGCTTTACAAAAGGAACTACTTCTGTAAAAATGAATACAAATAAAATATACACACAAATATACAAATGCTGTTTTACAGGAATTGCAAAGTGCAATCTCTTACTGCAACGTAAATTATTTTACATACTACTAATATACTTTCAGCTGTAAGGTTTTGGTACTATTCTGTAACAAAAAAGTACAATCTTACAACTTGCATGAAATAATTGCGTTTTTCTGGAGGTACTGTGATTTGCTGTTCAGGAAACATTTTTGATTATTATCAATATTGAAAACTGCTTCTTAATTTTGTGGAAACCGCGAAACATTTAATTTTTTCAGGATTCTTTGATTAATAAAACTAAAAAATATATTTTGTAACATTTTTTATATCTATTTTTTATATCTATATTGCCACTTTTGAGCTCTTGAATGTGTATTTGCTAAAAAAAAAAAATAATTTCACAAAAAAAAAAAAAATACAAAAAAAACTTACTAACCCTAAACTTTTGACCAGTAGTGAGGAAGCTGTAGGAAGCGAGAAACAGTCATTGTTTCCTCTGCTGTAATAAAACTCAATTCAGTGAACAGCGATGCGTACGTGGCCCTCATTTATCAGTAAAGACGGACACTGGCATAAGGAAAAGCCGTGGAGTATACAGCGCAGGTATTCCTCCACACAGATGGATGTGACGCTGCGCTCTCATAACTAAAGATACAGAAGAGACGATCTATCACGGCCAAACGCTATCATTAGCTATCTGGCAACTTACTCATTTTGACAAAGTGCAGCGCTTACATAGTTTATCACAGAGCTCACAGTAACCAAAGTCATCATGTAAACTTTCACCCCCCCACACACACACACTGCAGATAGGGATGGATGAGTTCAAATGAAGGCAAGTCTTTAAACTGCAGGAGAAGAAGAATAAAGCTGCAGGAGGAAGATGTTGGGTGTGTTTGTGTTGAAGGGCTTTGATTAGACAGACATGTTGATATGAAACTCATACGTACTGTACAGGACACACTCGTACTGCACTTCCAGGTATTTGTATGTCCCAGGACAGGGGTCAGGAAACGCATCCGGTCCAGCCACGACGGCACACTGCGTCCGGTTATTACACCTGGAAACACACACACACACACACACACACACACACACACACACACAGAGAGAGAGAGGGGAGAAAGAGCATTTGGAGTCTGTTAGCATTTACATTTCTCACGTTTAGTATTAAAATGATTGAGCATTGTTTTTGTGATTTTTGCACAATAAAATTAAACCACATGTTCAATGACCAGAATGTCATAGACTCGAGAATGGTTTCTTTTTATTTTTAGGCCAGTAGATATCTATCCAGAAACATCAACCTCCAGAATACTGTAGTAGATTTACAGCAGATCTACAGGAACAACAATATTCCTTTCAGAATCTACACTCTGTGTAATGTTTTAATATGATATATTGACAGGTTAGATTTTTTTGACAGGTTTTTCATTTATATTTTGAAACATGCATTGTTTAAAAAAAATATATTTTCTTAAATTGCAGTTAAAACTACATCACAACAAATGAAGTGTTTTAATTGCATTTTAATCATATGATAAATGACATCAGGTTAAAATTGACCTCATTTACCTCTTAATAAAAGTCTCTGTTTTACTGGGATTCATAGTGCACTGTAGTCATAATTAAATAATACTTTATATTTCAATGCACTCAATGCAACTCTTAACATTTTTGTCCTTTTTGGAGCCTGCAACATTTGGACCCCACTGGCTTTCACTGGATACAAAATAAATAAATAAGCTGAAATATTAATCAATTATCTTATTTTGCACTCCGTAGAATAAATAAATAACGAAATAATTAAATGGAAGAACATAAGAGTCAAGTGTGATTTCTTATAATGAATGTGCACTTGTACTACTAAGTCTTAAGTATATTTTAATAAACTACTTGACATATTATATTGACATATTATAGATAACATAATAACTATAACAAATCATATTAATGAAAAGGCTACTTAAGCGATTTACAATAAATCACAACACTTTCATGATTGTTTCTAAACATACTTTTAAAAAGTGACCTTCGAAATAACGTCGAATTAAAAGTTTTACTGTAAAGTGCATTAAATCTCTATGTTTTAATAAAACCTTATCACTCTTTAAAGAACTTATTTTGATGTGTTGACTGACATACTAAAGCACATTCAAGTTCTTGATTATCAAAACTGTAGTGTTTTACTCGATATTACATTTAAAGTGAATATATATTAAATGCACTAAATTGCAACTTCAACACATAAGACACACGTTTTAATAGAAATGCCATTAAAGTTGATTTTAGTTTATCATGTTTGTCAGTACATTCAGCAGCACTTTAACCATATTTCAAAGATATTAGAAGTAATTCTGAAATTACATATAAAGATGTAAGATATAAGTCCTACTTAAGCTGGTTTTAATATACTGTGTGTGTGTTTGTGTGTGTATTTAATCTGTAAGACATTTTCATTTAATTATAATTGACATGCAGTTAAGTGTCTGAAATCAGTATATTCAGCTCACACTTAAGTATGTTATTTCCTTATCATCTGTAGTTGTTTGAGACTGGTTGAGCTCTGTATTATAACATGTTTCTTCGTCGATCTCTCAAATATACTTCAGTATTAACTGTTCAGCAGAATCTGTAGCACTTTGGTCACGTGTTTTATACCGTCATATCACTCAACCGAATCAAAAATGATCAATCATGATCCACCTCGCATTATTTCCTGCTGAATATTCAGTTTCTGGGGGAAATACGCCACATTACAGATTCAAATGGAGTTTTAAAGAATCATGGCGATCGTTTAAAGATGAAATCTTCCGTGAGGCTCAATGTCAGGGTAATGTCAGCAGATCAGCGTGTGATGAACACCCAGCACCTGAGACACTCGCGGATGATTGAACCGTTAGCATGTGGCTAATGAGCGGGAACGAATGCTTTCTGAGTGCTGGGGTGTGTGTGTGTGTGTGTGTGTGTGTGTGTGTGGGCTTCTGTGCGAAGGGTATCAGTGTGTATGTGAAACTGTGACTAATTTTTAAAGGACAAAAGCACCCATGTGCAAAATCAGCCTGAACATATTTACTGACATTTCATTATCCTCACAGCCTTTACTCAGCTGTCTAAACGAGGAATCCCAGAACACCAGCTAAAGCTGATGAGAACCCAACCAGACCAGAATCTGACCAGAAAACCTGCAGCTTCTTTACATGCAGAATGAGAGAAAACGATGGAAATAACTACGAAAAAACACAAATATGGTAAACAACAGCATATGGAATAATTATGATTAAATCAATCCATAACCATAATCTTACAAGGAGACTTTATACATTTGAATTGTATGAAAATAAACATTATATATATATGTATATATATATATGTATATATATATATATATATATATATATATATATATATATATATATATATATTAGTGCTGTCAATCGATTAAAAAAAATTAACTAATTAATCGCACAATTTTTTTAAATTAATCGCGATTAATCGCGATTAATCGCAATTAAAAAACTGAAACTTTTTGGATATGTAAATGTAAAATGTAAATAATTAATGTAAACTCAAGACAAAGAAACTATTTAAATTCAAAATATGATTGTTTATTGGAATTTTTGTTTAACTTGTAACACAGATTTTCTCATGTAAACAACATACCTGCAATAAACCATCAATATCCTCCAAATTAACTGTTAGCTTGAAAGCCATATTTATTACAGAAATAAAAACACAGGCATGTAAGTACCATTTGAATTTCAAAACAATCAATGCCAATAAAAAACAAAAATGATTTCCATGTTGAATTCTAAGTGGACTGCAAAAAAATTCCAAAGTATAGTCATTGCCAGTGCTTTAAGTGGGCTGGTACGCACCGGTACTCAGTACAGCCACTTCCAAATATAGCTCTTGAGCGTACCGCCACCTCTCCGTGCGCCCAGAACGTGCTTGTAGCGTACCGGTACGCTCATTTGGACATCTGTTTTAATAGAGGTTTTAATCTTTTACCTGCACTGACGATTTTCAGAGCGCCCTTCACAATGCAAGCTTCCTAATTCATCCCACCCAGAGCAGAAACTACATTACCATTCACCCTTAAGTTATACAAGTGAATAGCGCATGTGTCGCTTTTCCCACTGTTAAGTGTCAACAACTCAACGTGGCCGGAGAAGGTGTGTGAAACTCGTTGGGAGTTATACTAAAGCAAAATCTTGAGTATTTATTGTCTGATAAACATTAAAAACTGTCTGCGGAGGTTGAGTCGTCCTGCAGCCCCCGCTGGCTGTTCATTGGCTGCAGCATCTTTTTTCTAAGTTCTAAAAAAAGAGAGAGAGAGCGCAAGTTGCTGCAGCTGTGAGGAGGACAGTGATGCACGCGCACAGGAGTGATTGACAGTTCGCGGCACTGTGTACAAAAAAATACTCCGCTACACAATTATTTCGTTAATTTCATTTAAGCTTATTAACGTTAGCGTTACAGAAAGGTCTGATTTACGCACTGTTACAGTCATTGTTTTTTTGTTTTTTTTTAAAACAATGACATTTGAGTTCATGATTTTAATGTTGCTGTTTCTTGTGGCAGACTGAAGAGTAATCCGGCAGAGTTTTATACTGAAACTTTCCGTCTAAAAGTCCTTCCTTGGTCTTATCCATATTTCTTTGCACGTTGAACACACATAGGCCAGAACTGGAAATAAAAAAAAAAACTGCAACCGCGTTAATTGCGTTATTTTTTTTTAACGCGTTAAATATTTCAAATTAATCGAATGCGTTAACGCGCTAATTTTGACAGCACTAATATATATATATGTGTGTGTGTGTGTGTGTGTGTGTGTGTGTGTGTGTGTGTGTGTGTGTGTGTGTGTGTGTGTTTGTGTGTAATTATATAATAAATTAATTAATATGCAAAAAATTAACAATGTAAATAGTTAGTTAGCTTCACACACACACACACATCTGCAAATGCATATATGTGCACTTTAGTGTCTAATGCATCTCTGGCTGCGGCAGACTAGACTCATGCTGTGATGTGCTTCAAAAATAATAAACCAGCCTCTGTTGAGCAAACACAAACCTACACACACACACACACACAGAGATACACATACATAAAATGAAAAAAATATTTCAAGACCGTGTCCCTTAAAATTATAGTAATTCCCAAAAACACACCAACAGTTTGCACAACATTACACCATTTTGTGTCACATATTCTTTCCCAGATATAATTTCCACAAGTCCAAATGGTTTGAGATTCACCAGCCTTGCTTTATTTCCAAACACACAGTGCTGTGAGGCAGCGTGTGTGTGTGTTTGTGTGTGTTTTCTCTCTCTCTGGGCGCTTGGCAAAATGAACCTTGTGGGCTTTAGGGGTCCTGTAATTCACTCTGCGGTGGCGCAGGTCCAGTCCTGAGGGGCTGGATGATAAACATGTGCGTTTATTCCTGTTGTCTGTGAGCCCTCCGCTTTACTGCACACAGATTACAAACACTCAAATATTCTACAGCTGGACCACGTGGACCAAAAAACACAGGCTAAACGCTGATACATTACATAAATATTTCTATATTTATACAAAAATAAAATGGGCTATATGTTCAGTTGTGCAATATAACAAAGATTATGGTTTACCTTTAGTTATATCGAGCCTTTTGATATTTTTGATAAGGATGAGCAAATGAAGTAAAGGTAAATGTCAGCAGGGCTGAAAAACTAAATAAAATATTCAAACTTAAACATTCCCCAAAATGTCATCATATTTAACATTACTAATAACATTATTTCACCATTATTTCACCTTCTATTTTAATGGAATATCCCAATACCAAAAATTTTTTTTCAAAGTTGTAAATACAACGAAGGTTATTAGAGTACATTTTACAAGAAAACATTATTGTCGTATTACTGAGAGTTCTATTAATTAATTAATTATTCTATTAATATTTTGAATCAGTTGTTATTTTTAGGGTTTCCGTTTTCATTTCATTTTATTTTATTTCATTTTATTATTTGAATATATATATATATATATATATATATACAGTTTTTATAAATATTATTTCAGTTTTAGTTTTATTACATCAAGTTAATCTAAAATAGTATGAGAAATGTTAACAGTTTTTATTTTATTTTATTTCAATTAATGTTTATTTTATTTCAAGTAAAAAAAAAATATTACATTTATTTGTTTGTTTGTTTTGTTTTAGTTTCAACTTTAGTTAGATTTAGCTGTAATAACCTTGGAAGATAGTATTTCAGTATTTCTACTTTACAAGGTCATGTTCAGTTCAGTATATTACTAGCCACTTTTGCACTTGTTTGTAAAATTTACTGAGTGAAAATTAAGTGTAAATTTGCAATTCTGTAATTTACTCATTCATCCATTCATTCAGACACAAATTAAGAAAAGCAAAAACTGTTTTGCAAAAAACAAAACAAACAAACAAACAAAAAAACATGGATCCTAAATCAGGCTTTATGAATGCTTAATAGAATTTGTCTTGTGTGAAATATAAAAAGGCACATGTCCAGGTTTCCTAGGTAGTGCTCTTGATCTTCAGCGATTACAATTACACATTTCCCTTCACCTGCTTTATCGGAGCATTTCGATACTTCAATTAAATGTCATGTAGTATGAAATGACTGAATTGGTAATTGCACAGAGAGAAGCTGTGTGACTCAAACACGCTCTCATTAAACAAACATGGCGCTCTGAGCGGGAAGAGCGAGCGCAGGGAGATTTGATTTGAAAAAGAAATGTTCCTCTTTGTTTAGAAGAGTGAAGAGTGAAAGGAATGGTAATGCATGAGAAATAAATGTTTTACATTTAAATAAGACTCTTTATCAAACACAGGTGAGTCTGCTTCATCTGATCAAACGGTCTGCCGTCTTAAATTAAGCTCTGTGTTTAGACAAACACACACACACACACACTTCACTTATTATAGATGTATAGTAGTAATCCAAGACGAGCCAAAAACACATTTTGGAAAATGCATTCATTATGTAGTCACTTATTATATACTGTACATTTTGTACATTTTCAACACTTTTTGAAAAAAGTTATGGACTGCAGCTTAACAATGATATTAATAGCATACAACTATTTAGTTTGAATCATTTTGTGGTATATTCTATTATAGTATCTAGTATCATTATTTATTACTGCTGTCAAATAATTAATCATGATTTATCACATCCAAAATAAAAGTTTTTGTTTAAATAATATACATGTGTGTACTGAGTATATTTTTTTATGTATATATAAATACAAACACATGCATGCATATTAAAGAAAATTGTATTGTTTATATGTTTATATACACAGTACACATGCATATTATGTAAACAAAAACTTTTATTTTGGAGGTGCTTAATCATTTGAAAGCACTAATATCTATATGTCTATATAAGGGCTGGTAAGCGCGTACAATTTTTAAGCTAATTAATTACATGATGTGCTAATTAATTAATCCAATTAATCGCACATCAAATCTGGAGAAATTACTCCCAAGAGACAACAAGTCATTGTTGTGCAAAGCGTCAAACAGAGATTACAAAAAGTAGGTTCAGCCAGAAATGTTTTGTTTGATAAAATGTATTAAATGCACTCTTTTGGACCATGTGAGTAAATTATGACAGAATCATCATTTTTGGTTGGTTGAACTATAACTTTAATAATTTATTTTCTTAATTTTAATATTATTACTATGAAAATATTAAATTCTTTCTTGAATGAAATGATACTCTAAATAATAAACTAAATCTGTCAGTAGTTGGTGGTAAATGTCTTAATGATTAAGTCATCAATACATTTATTAATTTGTTTGATTTGTTAAAATTGCTGATTCAGGAGTGAAGTAACTGGTTATTTATGAATGGTTCATTGAATCATTAGGTTTGATCGTCTTGAAGTCATCAGACTGATTGGTGTGTGACATAAAAGTACCGCAAGATCTTAGAGAGCAGACGACTCCTTGTGCTTTTGAATCTCTCTTGGATGTCATACACCGATTGGTCTGTGTGTCGCTTCAAATCCAACACGACTATGGCCAATGGTTCAACACTCGGATTGAGAAATGAAATGCCGCTATGGGTTGCTCGGGGATGAACAGTTGTGCTTTGTCTTTATCTTCTGGTTGGAAACATTGAGCAAAACAGACAACATTGTGTCTAAAATAACAAAATATTAACTTCTTAATGAAATGTTGTATAAGAGGAGTGTAACATTTACTCTAATGTGATATTGTACTTAGCCTACAGCCATGTGATATTTCTTAACTTGCCTATGATATAAATATGAGACAAAATTTCAAACATTTCAAATATCTTGAATTTTAGGTATATTCTCTAGGCTCCATCCCGCAGTAAGTTGTTGCTCTGCCTCATATGACTCATTAATCGAATGTATGAAATGGCAGGTGATACACAGAGGTCTGGGGCGGGCAAGTGCGTAAAAGTGTTAATAATTTTAACGCAATATGTTTCTCCATAATTAATTAATGAGGTAAATTACCAGCCCTGATCCACACATACACACACACACACACACACACACAGACACATATATATATATATATATATATATATATATATATATATATATATATATATATATATATATATATATATATATATATATATATATGAGACTGCAAAAAAATCTAATTACTGGGAAAATCACCTTCAAAGTAGTCCAAAGGAAGTTCTTAGTAATGCATATTACTAATCAAAAATTAAGTTTTAATATATTTATGGTAGAAAATTTACTAAATATCTTCATGGAACATGATCTTTACTTAATATCCTAATGATTTTTTGGCATAAAAGAAAAATCGATAATTTTGACCCTTACAAAGGGTTTTTTTTTTTTTTTGGCTATTGCTACAAATATACCCCAGCGACTTAAGACTGCTTTTGTGCTCCAGGGTCACATTTTTGGTACCACAAAAAATTTAGTCAAAGCTGCTTTAGAGAACCATGTCTTTCTTACCTTTTTATGATCTGAAGAACCTTCTTTTGCATCGTGAAGCACCTTTATTTTTGAGAGTGTACTAAAGTCAGAAACATTTAATGTTCACTGTTTTTAGCATATGCTGTAGAGTATTCAGTAAGTAATAAGCTAGCATTTGATTAATATATATTGGAGCTTGTATTTCTTTGAGCTCATATGAATTTTCTCTTCAGAGCTGGTGTAAGAGCATCATGTGCCGGAGGTCACGATCAGCTCCTGCGCCCGCTTAAGTTTAGCAGCAGTCTGCAGATGACGCCAATGAATTACACTGCCACTGAATTACACTGCCACTGAATGCCACCAGGGACCCGTTTAGCAGACATACAGCCCCTGACAGGATCACTTAAAATATAGAGTGCAAGCGAGATGGCTGAGGAATAAACCCCCATCAAATTCAATTACACTAAAGCAATTTCCCCACTGCCACTAAAACTGATATTTTCAAATGCAGTGCAATGAGACCAAACCCAGAGGTTTGTGCTGAACGGATATTATCACTGCAACAGCGAGGTAAAACTGCTTACACGCAACATCTCTGGAGGACTGTGAAGAATTACACCCCAAAACACACAGGCCATGCTGCTCCAGTAAACTCATGTTAGGATCAGACAGAGAGTTGCTCTGTGTCTGATCAATATTACTTAGATCTCATTCATAAATTATTATAACAAGATGTGTGCTAACATTGATAAGAAACTGTAATTTAACAGTATTTGTAAATGGCAAAAACAATACAACAAACAGTTATCAGCTATTCCTTTGCAAAGTCCCGCCCATCTCAGAACTCAGCCAATCATCATATAGAGAATGCAAGCTTTCAAATGGGACAAAAACACAACAATCAATAAACACCCAAGTTTTTTTTTATTATTTTCTTTTATTTTTTTTAATCACAGAGCAAATGTGTAACTTTTCTTAGCAAAATAGACTAACAGACCAAAATGCAATTATAAAAGCAAAGATGCAAAAATGAAAACAGATTTAATTAAATTAAATTGGGCTGGGAAAGTTATCGTGTTATTATAATAATTATTTTATTGCACGTTATCGCATTTTTTATTGAAACTCCATGTGATGGATTCTTCTGAAACTCTACATGACATATTCTACCGAAACTCTACATGACATATTCTACCGAAACTCTATATGACATATTCAACTGACACTGCACATTCTACTGAAATTCCATATAATTACTCAGTTAAAACAGAGAGCAATGAAATTTATAGGAGTTCAAGCACTTTTGATGAAAAGATAAAAAAAAAAAATCTACTAAAACGCTGTGAGACCCTCTACTGAAACTGACACTACTGAAACTCTACATGACACATTCTACTGAAACTTTACATTACATAACATTATACTGAATCTGTGAAAAAAATCTACTGAAAATCTATAATGCATTCTAAATGTCCTACATATTATAATGTTATTCTACAACATACTCTAAAATTGTACCTCCTACTGAAACTCTACATGACACATTCTCATAAAACTCTGCATGATATATTCTATTGAAACTTTATGTGATGTTTCATTAACAAATTTCGGCATGTGCAGATAATTAACACGGCCAGTCCATCATTAGTAATTACACCATCTATCCAACCAGCACAAGAGAGAAAGGTTGAGGCGGTGCCCGAGGCTGTTCCGGAGGCCGAGGTGGTGCCCGATGCCGAGGCGGTGCCCGATGCTGTTCCGGAGACCGAGGTGGTGCCCCGATGCGGTTCCGGAGGTCGAGGCGGTGCCCGATGCCGAGGCAGAGTCCGTTGCTGTTCTGGAGGCCGAGGCGGTGCCCGATGCTGTTCCGGATGCCAAGGCTGTACCCGATGCCGAGGCGGTGCCCGATGCTGTTCCAGAGGTTGAGGCGGTGCCCGAGGCTGTTCCGGAGGCCGAGGTGGTGCTTGATGCCGAGGCGTTGCCCGATGCCGAGGCAGAGTCCGTTGCTGTTCTGGAGGCCGAGATGGTGCCCGATGCTGTTCCGGACGCCGAGGCGGTACCCGATGCCGAGGTGGTGCCCGATGCTGTTCCGGAGGCCGAGGCGGTGCCCGATGCCGAGGCGGTGCCTGATGCTGTTCCGGAGGCCGGGGCGGTGCCCGATGCTGTTCTGGAGGCCGAGGCGGTGCCCGATGCTTTTCCGGAGGCCGAGGCAGTGCCCGATGCTGTTCCGGAGGCCGAGGCGGTTCCCGATGCTGAGGCAGTGTCTGTTGCCGTTCCGGAGGCCGAGGCGGTGCCCGAGGCCGCTCCCGATGCGGTGCCCGAGACCGCTCCCGAGGCCGTTACCGAGGCATTGTCCGAGGCCATTCCCGATGCGGTGCCCGAGGCCGCTCCCGATGCCATGACCGAGGCGGTGCCCGAGACTGTTCCAGAGACAGTGCCCAAAGCCGAGGTGCCTCAGGTCTTCACAGACAGTCCAGAGTCTAGTCAGGTTCCGGTGGACTCTCCAGATTCGAGTCATGTTCCTCTGAACTCTCCAGAGTCAAGTCAGATTCCCGTGGACTCTCCGGAGTCGAGTCATATTTCCGTGGACTCTCAGGAGTTGAGTCAGGTTCTGGTGGACTCTCAGGAGTCGAGTCAGGTACGGTGGACTCTCAGGGAGTCAGGTTACGGTGGACTCTCAGGAGTCGAGTCAGGTTCCGATTGACTCTCAGGAGTCGAGCCAGGTTCCGGTCGAGTCAGGTTCCGGTGGACTCTCAGGAGTCGAGCCAGGTTCCGGTGGACTCTCAGGAGTCGAGTCAGGTACCGGTGGACCCTCCGGAGTCAAGTCAGGTGCCGGTGGACCCTCCAGAGTCGAGTCAGGAGTACGATGATCCTCCAGAGCCAGGGCCAGTCACCGATGACCCTCCAGAGTCAGGGCCAGTCACCGATGACCTTCCAGAGTCAGGGCTTGTCACGGGGACCTTCCAGAGTCAGGGCTAGTCACCGGGGACCTTCTAGAGACAAGTCAAGTCACTGGGTGGTCTGCTGCTCCGCCCTGGGGGACTCCGGCCTCAACCACAGGGGCTTGCTTGTCTTCTGCTCCACCCTGTTGGACTCCGGCATCAACCACAGGGGCGTGGTGGTCATCGGCTCCGCCCTGGTGGACTCTGGTGGTGATAACGAGGAGGTGGTGGTCATCCGGTCCGCCCTGGTGGACTCTTGCGGTGACCACAAGGAGGTGGTGGTCATCCGGTCCGCCCTGGGGGACTCTGGTGGTGACCACGAGGAGGTGGTGGTCATCCGGTCTGCCCTGGGGGACTCCGGCGGCAACCACGAGGACGTGGTGGTCTTCTGCTCCGCCCTGGGGGGCTTCCGCTCGGACCACACGGATATGGTGTTCTTCTGCTCCGCCCTGGGGGGGTTTCATTTTACTGTTTGCTTCTTGTTTTGTGTCTTCACTCCGGTCCCTGTTTCCCTCGGTTATTCTGGCCCTCTGTCCCTCCCCCTAAGCCTCCACCTGTCCGCCTCCCTCCTGGTCTCTGTTTTGTCTATTGTGGAGCGTCTGGAAGCCACTCTGTAGAGGGGGGTTCTGTCACAGTGTCTGGGTTGTGTTCCCTGGGTGTCCACTAGGTGTCCTCCGTTCCCACAGTGTCTGTCATCTCATCACTTCCTGTTCCCTTATTTGGTCACCTTCCTCC
This sequence comes from Carassius auratus, assembly GCF_003368295.1. Taxonomy (NCBI): domain Eukaryota; kingdom Metazoa; phylum Chordata; class Actinopteri; order Cypriniformes; family Cyprinidae; genus Carassius; species Carassius auratus. Next base: position 27,337,036 of record NC_039249.1, on the reverse strand, counting down.
TTGTTTAAGCTAATTGATTGTTCCCCACCTGTCTCCTGGCAGAGTCCGTTGGTGTTCTGGAGGCCGAGGCGGTGCCTGATGCTGTTCCGGAGGCCGAGGCGGTACCCGATGCCGAGGCGGTGCCCGATGCCGAGGCGGTGCCCGATGCCGAGGCGGTGCCCGATGCTGTTCCGGATGCCGATGCGGTGCCCGAGACCGTTCCAGAGACAGTGCCCGAAGCCGAGGTGCCTCAGGTATTCACAGACAGTCCAGAGTCTAGTCAGGTTCCGGTGGACTCTCTGGAGTCGAGTCATGTTCCTGTGAACTCTCCAGAGTCGAGTCAGATTCCCGTGGACTCTCTGGAGTCGGGTCAGGTTCCGGTGGACTCCCCGGAGTCGAGTCAGATTCCGGTGGACTCTCCGGAGTCGAGTCAGATTCCCGTAGACTCTCCGGAGTCGAGTCAGATTCCCGTGGACTCTCCAGGGTCGAGTCATGTTCCCGTGGACTCTCCGGAGTCGAGTCATGTTCCCGTGGACTCTCCGGAGTCGAGTCATATTTCTGTGGACTCTCCGGAGTCGAGTCAGGTTACGGTGGACTCTCCGGAGTTGAGTCAGGTTACGGTGGACTCTCCGGAGTCGAGTCAGGTTATGGTGGACTCTCCGGAGTCGAGTCAGGTTACGGATGACTCTCAGGAGTCGAGTCAGGTTCCGGTGGACTCTCAGGAGTCGAGTCAGGTACGGTGGACTCTCAGGGAGTCAGGTTACGGTGGACTCTCAGGAGTCGAGTCAGGTTCCGGTGGACTCTCAGGAGTCGAGTCAGGTTCCGGTGGACTCTCAGGAGTCGAGCCAGGTTCCGGTGGACTCTCAGGAGTCGAGCCAGATTCCGGTCGAGTCAGGTTCCGGTGGACTCTCAGGAGTCGAGCCAGGTTCCGGTGGACTCTCAGGAGTCGAGTCAGGTACCGGTGGACCCTCCGGAGTCGAGTCAGGTGCCGGTGGACCCTCCAGAGTCGAGTCAGGAGTACGATGATCTTCCAGAGCCAGGGCCAGTCACCGATGACCCTCTAGAGTCAGGGCCAGTCACCGATGACCTTCCAGAGTCAGGGCTTGTCACGGGGACCTTCCAGAGTCAGGGCTAGTCACCAGGGACCTTCTAAAGACAAGTCAAGTCACTGGGTGGTCTGCTGCTCCACCCTGGGGGACTCCGGCCTCAACCACAGGGGCTTGCTTGTCTTCTGCTCCGCCCTGTTGGACTCCGGCATCAACCACAGGGGCGTGGTGGTCATCGGCTCCGCCCTGGTGGACTCTGGCGGTGACAACGAGGAGGTGGTGGTCATCCGGTCCTCCCTGGGGGACTCTGGCGGTGACCACGAGGAGGTGGTGGTCATCCGGTCTGCCCTGGGGGACTCTGGCGGCAACCACGAGGATGTGGTGGTCTTCTGCTCCGCCCTGGGGGGCTTCCGCTCGGACCACACGGATATGGTGTTCTTCTGCTCCGCCCTGGGGGGGGGGGGGGTTTCATTTTACTGTTTGCTTCTTGTTTTGTGTCTTCACTCCGGTCCCTGTTTCCCTCGGTTATTCTGGCCCTCTGTCCCTCCCCCGGAGCCTCCACCTGTCCGCCTCCCTCCTGGTCTCGGTTTTGTCTATCGTGGAGCGTCTGGAAGCCACTCCGTAGAGGGGGGGGGTTCTGTCACATTCTCTGGGTTGTGTTCCCTGGGTGTCCCCTAGGTGTCCTCCGTTCCCACGGTGTCTGTCATCTCATCACTTCTTGTTCCCTTATTTGGTCACCTTCCTCCTTGTTTAAGTTAATTGATTGTTCCCCACCTGTCTCCTGTTTCCCCATTATCCTTCTGTACATTTATACCCGGTGTGTTTGAATCTTTGTTACGGAGTCCTTGTCGTATGGATGTTACTTTCCTGAGTCTGCTTTTCCCGTGTGTTTTTGTTTGTGTTTATGTTTTGGATCTTCTGGTTTTGACCCGGCCTGGACTGTTTATTCTTTTGGATTGCCCCTCAAATAAACCGGTTTTACTGCATTTGGATCTCTCCCGTGCTTATTGTATCACCGTACGTGACATTACCTTCATTATTTCTAGTCTTTAAGCATTCGGTTCACTCCTTTGCCATAACAGACCAACTTTTTTTTTTCCTGTCCAAACAACGAGACTGGATTTTCAAATCATCAAATCATTTTCGGATTCTCCACAACAATCCAACAAAAAAAAAAAAAAAGCAACAAAATGGCTAAGTTGGCAACACTGCGGGCTACCCAGGCATTCCAGTCGTGGCCTAATGGTTAGTGAGTCAGACTTGCAATTGAAGGGTTGTGAGTTTGAGTCTCAGGCTGGCAGGAATTGTGGGTGGGGGGAGTGCATGTACAGTGGTCTCTCCACCTTCAATACCACGACTGAGGTGCCCTTGAGCAAGGCACAGAACCCCCAACTGCTCCCCGGGCGCCACAGTGTAAATGGCTGCCCACTGTTCCGGGTGTGTTTTCACGGTGTGTGTGTGTGCACTTTGGATGGGTTAAAAGCAGAGCATGAATTCTGAGTATGGGTCACCATACTTGGCCGTATGTCACTTTCACTTTCAGCCTGCCCCGCCAAAAGTCAAAAACCCTTCCACCTTCCTGTGGCCTACAGCTACAACAGTTTGCAACATAGACCCTCATGTCCCAGTCTTCCCTCCTGTTACTTCTAACCTCTTACCTTTTATAAAGGCCCCAGCTCCCATAGCAGCCACTAGCATGAGGCTGCCTCTGCTTTTTCCCCCCCCAGTTTTTTATCTTATAATATGTGCAGTGGGCTGTATCATTAGCACAGGGGGTGCCACAGACTGTTTCACAAATGCTTAACGTGGCTTAAAACAGTGATTCAAGATTCAAGATTTTATTTGTCACACACAGGATTATATAGAGCATAATAAACAAAAAGGCTACTATTTACAGACAAGCAGAAAGCAAATTTAGCTAAAATGCATATTAAGTGTTTTGTGCCACTGAAGACCTAAAGAAAATATGTGCCTCAATGAACAAAGACAAGACAGTGGTATAAATTAAAAAGCCCAAACTTTGTATATTTATTAATACAATGTCTTAATAATGTATAGGTACAGGAAACAAATAAGAATATGCATGCTACTCACTAAACTGTTATCCTCCATAGACTTAATGGTAGAAGATGTTGTAAAAATACCACAAAATTTGGTATACACCTTATTAATGTTGTGAACTATATTGCCTTGCACCTTCTGGTAAGCAAATGTGACCGGAATATGAAATCGTCAAGTCTCAAGTTAAGCGTTTGTTTTCCTCCCTTTGGAAACAAAAATGCTATGGTTTAAGCCTTAATGCATTAATACAGTAATTAAAATTGCAAAGCATACAACTCATTAATAAAATATAGCCTACTATTTACACAAAAGTAGAAGAGCAAAGAATGTGAACACAATGCACAAGTTTAACGTGAAGCGATTTTATCCTATAGAAAACTATCTACCACACACACACACACACACACACATATATAACCATTGTGGAACATTCTAAAATGCGTTACGTGGCTTAATGCATTAACACTGTGTTTTTAAAAGACCGAATTCAGTAAACATGTTACAGACAAGCAGGCGAGTCTAGAATTATAACGCAACATGTTCAATTATGCGTTAAGGTTTTCCTCCAATGGAAAATGTTTAACGTGGCTTATACACAGTTTTTAAATGACCAAACTCACTAAACATTATTAACATAGGCGAAAGCTTTATTCATAAACACCAGCCACAGAATTTCGTCTACATTAGAATCTACATTACATTTTTTAGCAAAAAATATTTTCAAATAGAAGTCAGTTGAGCTACAGGAACACTTATGTATCTTATATAAGTGTCCCTGTAGCTCAACTGGTAGAGCACTGCGCTAGCAAGCAAGCAAGCGCCAAGTTGGGGGTTCGATTCCCCCGGGAACAAATGAACTGTAAGTCGCTTCGGATAAAAGCGACTGCTAAATGCATAAATGTCATTTAATTTTAATATATATATATATATATATATATATATATATATATATATATATATATATATATATATATATATATATATATATATAAATAATTATAATTGTTTAATTGTTTGATAAATGTACAAGCAGGCCTATGTTATAGTGTGCAGATAATGTTTTATCTTGCTGAAAACACAATAGGCAAATATTTTAGAAACATTTTTAATCAAATGTAGCTTTAACAGTTCAAACATTACACAGAGATATATACAGATTTCTGCGACTGATGTTTATGGATAAATCTTTAGTCAACGTCTCTCGTCATTATGTGTGTGTGTGTGTGGGTGTCTTTTTACCACCTATTTTACTAGCATCACAATATTTTTACTACCAACACGGCTTCAAACTTCAACTGTTGCAGTGACAAGACATTAAATATCTTTCCAAAAATAAATTAATAACATATTTAATCACAATTTAATGAGGCAATTATAACTTAATTTCAACACTGGAAGGGAGAGATAGAGAACCAGAGAGCGAGAAAGAGAAAGTCAGGAGAGGTTCTGTAGGTGTACGTGAGTGTGCATGTGTGTTAGGGCAAGTGAGTGAGCTACATTCAAGTAAGAGGGAACTCTACCATAGGACTTGGATTAATCAAGATATCACAAAAGGCCTTGGTCCATTGGATTTACTCAATATGTCAAAGAGTAACAATTACATAAAAATTAAAAGACAGACTGGACCTTAATAATGAACAGCTACACAAGGTGTAATAACAAAGTGCAATTGTACACTATAATAACAGTATTTCATTAATAAACAAATAACTTCAACACTGGCCAAGCACTGTCCAACACAGAGAGAGAGAGAGAGAGAGAGAAAAAGAGAGAAAACATCAAACAGAAAAATCAAAGCCTCTCTTTGAAAGGAATTTCGTTTTGTATTAAGTTTTTCTTAATTTTAATCCATGTTTCATTAGTTTGTATAAATCACAACACATTCAGACATGAACCGAAACTCAGTGTATAGGTAGCCTAGGCTACTCACCTCACAGCCCTTAACAAATTAGAAATATCCTATATCTATTATCTACAGAAAGCTTGAAATTTCTACTTTTAATAAGAAACATTCAAAACTACCGTATTTTACGGACTATAAGTCGCACTTTTTCTCATAATTTGGCTGGTCCTGCGACTTATAGTCCTGCGACTTATTTACCAAAATTAATTTGACATGAACCGAGAGAAATGAACCAAGAGAAAACATTACCGTCTACAGCCGCGAGCCGCCCTCTCACGTCTGTAGATGGTAATGTTTTCTTTTGGTTCTAAATAAATGCGACTTATAGTCCAGTGCGATTTCTATATGTTTTTTTCCTCATCATGACGTATTTTTGGACTGACGCGACTTATACTCAGGTGCGACTTATAGTCCGAAAAAAACAGTAAATAAAACTAGGCTATAGGCTAATCCGTAAGAAATGCTTTTTTCTCCGGTGCGTTCACTACTGCGACGATCGCGAGTCAGTGTCAACTTCATCTTTGCAGCTGACACAGAAACACTTGATTATTAATAAACAATTAAAATGTCATATTATATATTTTTACAGTGTTTAGGTGCCGTTTATATGAACACGTCACCACTGCATGAGAGAGAGAGAGAGAGAGAAACACACACACACGCAAGGTCTCTCCCTCTCTGCCCTGCGATCGCTACACGGTTTGCATGCGCACTTTTGCTCACTAGCTCTAGATACGCAGGAGATTTGAACTAATTTCCAGGCATCATAACATTACAATAGGCCATTGTAATATTTTTTAATTACTATTTTGGTATGATGAACATTCACCCGTCAGTATGGCGGATAGCCTTTTGAGATTTACTCGCCAAACGGAAAATCTAACCGCACTTGGAGCTTGTTAATTTCGGACCCTGGCTGCGGGCCAATAAAAACTGGACTGCGGGTGCAGTTGGCCCGTGGGCCGTAGTTTGGACACCCATGATATAGACCCAGATAGATGGGGCTTCGAAAATTGATTACCTCGTCAGATGACGTTTACTACTTTGTACTACTTTTCACTGGCCTTAATTAGGCATAATTTAATTTACTACCTTTTACTTCCTTTTACAACCCCGCATGAACCCTGAATAAAAAAAAGGAAATAAAATGGCAATTGTTAATTTATGAATTAGTTGAAAAAAAATGAAAACATTAATGTCTGGATTCAGGGCGGCACAGAAGACCACCACATCCGTGTGGTCAAGACAGAAGCCCCCCAGGGAGGAGTAGAAGAACACCACATCCGTGTGGTCGAAACAGAAGCCCCCCAGGGCGGAGCAGAATACCACCACATCCATGTGGTTGGGTTAACAGGAGAGCAAGTCTGGTTAGGCAAGTCTGAAACAGAGAACATGAACAAGTTAAGGGTAGCCTCCGTGGCCACGACAGGATCAGTGGAGCGCTCAGAGAGTTCGGCTGATACGTGACGAGGCTCTGGAAGTTCCACAGAGGCGAGGACTGGACTCTAGAAGATCAATGCTGACTTGACTCTTCTCATGAAGATCATTTGTGACTTGCATTTGTTCATGAAGATCATTGGTGACTTGCATTTGTTAACGAAGATCAATGGTGACTTGCATTTGCCCATGAAGATAGTCGGTGACTTGACCTTGCCCATGAAGAATACAGGTGACTGGTCTTTGCCCGTGAATTTCATTGGTGACTTGCCCTTGTCCATGAATTTCACAGGGGACTTGACTTGACTCTGGAAGGTCAACGGTTACTAGACCTGACTCTGGAGGGTCAATGGTGACTAGACCTGACTCTGGAGGTTCAACGGTGACTAGCCCTGACTCTGGAGGGTCAACGGTAACTAGCCCTGACTCTGGAGGGTCAACGGTGACTGAACCTGACTCTGGAAGGTCAACGGTGACTGAACCTGACTCGACTCTGGAGGGTCAGCGGGAACCTGACTCGACTATGGAGGGTCAACGAGAACTTGACTCGACTCTGGAGTGTCAACTGTGGCTGTCATTCTGTGCAGAGGCACTGGACAAGCAGTCATCTTGTACCATGACTCTGGACCGGAGGCCATCTTGGGCCGTGGCTCTGGACCGGTGGCCATCTTGGGCATTGGCGCTGGGCTAGCAGCCATCTGGGCTAGCGGCTAGCGGCCGCTTCCTCTCCCCTCTCCGTTCGCCATGGTGAGACGGCGGCTCCGATCCGTTCCACACGAGCCCAGGGTCGAAGGGGGGCCATGGTGGAGAGCGATGCCAGACCTCCTCTTGGCCACTTACTCCTCTGCAACCTCCCCTGGTCCCACGGAAAACAACCAGATGGGTTCCATCAAAACCACTCCGATCCCGCTCGGTGGCTGGGGAGGAAATATCAAAGAACATACTGCTGGATCTAGCAGTCCTTCTGTGACAATTGCGTTCCAGTAAGACACAGGGAGAGTGATAGATCCAATTTCAGGTATGATTTATTATTGGGGTAATCCAAAACATATAGAAAACAAGCCAGGCTCAAAACCAGAAAGCAATCCAAAAACAAACAAACAAAGGAAGGAACAGAAAAGGACATGGAACGGGAACTCAGAAAACGAGGGGTCTCAGAGGACGAGAAGACTTAGATACGAAAGACTGGAATACAAAAGGAAAGGACTCCATACAGACAACAGGAAAGGACTGGTCAATATAGGGAGGCTAATGACAATTAAGTGGAAGGACCTGGTGCAATTAGCACGAGTGCAATTACTGTGATGAAGGGACAAGACTAGTGTAATTCTAGTGCCTACGGTGAAGTGCCGAAGGGGAAGTGAGCAAACTAGTGGACACCCAGGGAAACAGAGACTAGACAGCGTGACAAATTCCCCACACTGAACATGATTATGTGTGTGAGGTTTGGGGTTTGCTGTAGAAAATACTGTCATTGTTCTGCACTAGATGGACATGGTTACTGTTTGTTATCATGCTGTGTGGCTGAGCAGCTGCTTTAATTTATTTCAGCAACAGAATGGAGAATACACCCAGGAACAATTACAGACACAGTATGCTATGATTCCAGGGCTGTCTGACTCTTCCACTCCACCGAGGTGTGATGAGTGTCAGGCTTCATAAAATGCTGAGGAAAATGATAGGGAGGGCCGGGAAAACGGCAGCCAAAAGAGAGAGCAGCACAGCAGGCTTTAATAAGCCAAATCTGCATCAGTGTATCACACACACAGCATGCGGTGCAGCGGCAGCTAATCCAAAGGTTGTTGGTTCAAACCCCTGAAGGCTTGATTCATGGACCTAAGGATTGCTAAGGTATCCTATATCTTATTACCTACATCACTGAGCTCTTGAGTGGTGTGCTTAAACCCAGATTGCTCCTAGGGGGAGCAGAGGTACTGTGTAATTGTACTTTGATAAGTTGCTGGGTAAGAAAGTGCAAGCTATATAAGTAGCACACAGAAACAGGATGTATTCAATTTTGTCATTTTTGTGGAAACACACTTATATATCATATAATATAATATTTAAGATATTTTTCACAATGTTGTTGTTTTTGTCCTGCATTTTTGATCAAATAAATACAGGTTAGCATAAACTCAAACATCTAAACTTTTACAAACTCTTGACTGGTAGTGTATAAAGTATGTTTTTGGTTTAAGTGTGCTTGTGCGTCTTACCTCTGGCTCATGATCTTGTATGTTTCAGGTAAATAACAGCGTGTGTTCTCCATCTGAGCGGGGTCAGCGTCACAGATTTTGTCATCAGTTCGGCCGTAATTTGCACTCTTGATCATGATGACATCCCTCCCAGGACAGCGCAGATCGATCGGGTAACTTTCACAGGACAGCTCCTGCCGAACAACCGCCATGGGCACCGGTGCACGACTGAATGCTACAGAAAGAGAGAGGAGACAATGAATAAAATACAATAAAATAAAAACTACATGCCCTTTTTTTATCAGAACTGAGCAAAAATTAAGAGAGCAAGTGACCATTTACACAGGGAATTTAAGAAAACACACACACAAAAATGTATGATGTATTGATGCACCATTTGAATGAGATACGAAAGATGTGAGAAACTAGATGATTGGAATATAGTCCACAAGTGAACTGCTTTTATAGTGTCATTTTAAAAGCTTGGTCAACATTCTCTCTCAGTATTTAAAAGAGCCACATTCTGCAAAATTTTGCATTGCACTAAATTACAACTAAATGCGTAGTTGTGAACTACTCTTTTAACTGATTGAATACTGAAAAACATTGTTAGTTATTGTTAACTAAAAAAAAAAAACTGATACAAAATACAAAAAAAATTAGTTGACAAGACAACATTTCTCATTTCCATTTAGTTTGTCTTAATGTACTAATATAACTAGAACTGAAATAAATATTAATAAAAACCATATAGAGAAAAATAAAAATTACAAGAAATCTAAAATGAAAATGAAAACAGAAAACATCAATTAAATCCAACAGCATCTTAATGATACTAATAAATAAATAAATAGATAAAAAGCTTGTATATTTTAGTTTTAGATCAATTTGGTTTTTTTATATAAATATTAGATTTATATTAGCCAAATAGCATGTATTAATGAGAATAAGGCACATTCTATAGTAAACCTCACTTAAATTCAAATAAACGAGAAGGGGAAAAACATTTAAATGCAAGTTAAACCATATTGCAGATAATTAGTGAATAAGAAATACATTATTGTGTGAAACCCTGCATTGCACAACAGTTCAGAGAATCCTTCAGTGAAACACATATAACAGGATCTAAGGTTGTTTCTCTGCTGTAAATCTGTCCAGATCAGAGTATTTAGTCCCAGCTGATGGACTAAAGCTCAGCTTGTGTTCAGCTCAAGCCCACGGGTTCAGCTCAGGGGACAGTAAAACCTTGATTCTGTGGTCACTGGAGTGTTTCTGTGTGGATCTGGAGGTTCGCTGTGATGATGGACGAGCTGAGAGTGTCACGGAGACGAACCCCGTGATTCCCTCTACTGGCCAGCAGAGGGCTCCATCTCTGGAATACTGACTCTCACATTCACCTATACTGATTCGCACTACACTACCCATCATCCCCGCACCTCTACTCTGATCATCACACAGGTGCAGCTCATTGGCACGGATATATAAGCTGCACAACTCCATTAGCCAAACGCGAAGTCTTGTTTTGCTCCGGCTAACATTTCCAAGCGTTATTATCCGAGTTTGATTTCCTGTTACCAGTATTGCTTGTTTACCGTCTCTTGAACCTTTGCTGCCTGCCTCTCGACCTTGGATTGTTTATTGGACTCTGAATCTTGCCTGTTTCCCCTGAACTTCTGCTTGTGTTTGACGACGATTCTGGTTATCTCTACTGTTGTGTTTGCTGATCCTGATCCCTGCCTGTACGACCTCGAGTCTGTCAATAAAGCCTGCAAAATGGATTCCCTGTCTGATGATGTGTTACAGAAGACTTCGCCACAACCGAATCCAGCGGCTTACGATCATCTGTGTGCTACTATGGCAGCCCAGGCAAACCAGATCGCTGCTAACCAACATCAATTGAATCGTCTCACTTCTATCACGGAGGAACTGGTAAAGGCTGTTCAAAATCTCCACAGCCCTGCCGTGACGTTATCCCCACCTGCAGCGGTCACCGCTTCCCACATGGCAGGAACGCCAACTCACGTTAATCCACGACTGGCTTACCCGGAGAAATTTGACGGGGACTCTACCAAGTGTAAGGGCTTTCTACTACAGTGCTCGCTGTTCGTTGAACAACAACCCACCCTTTACACCACTGATGCTGGTAGGATCGCCTTCGTGTGTTCATTATTAACGGGAAGAGCTTTGGAATGGATAACGGCTGTGTGGCGCGAGGATGGAACGGCGTTCACCACTTTCACTGACTTTCTGATACGTTTCCGTGAGGTGTTTGATCACCCCCGAGAGGGGAAAGGAGCGGGTGAGCGTTTGCTTGAGTTATCGCAGGGAGGATTAACAGCAGCGGAATATGCCTTGAACTTTCGCACTTTGGCTGCTCAGACGTCATGGGTGAGCGACACGCTGAAGGTATTGTTTCGCAAAGGGCTCAATCCCGAACTGCAAACCGAACTCGCTTGCCGTGATGAAGGGAGAACTCTGAGTGATCTTATTTCACTGACTATAACCATTGACAACCTGCAACGCTCTCGCCGAGTCAGTGCTCCACGCCCCTTCACCGCTGCGGTAACGCGACCCGTAGAAACTACAGAGCCCATGCAGATAAACTCCTATCATCTGACGGAGGAGGAACGTCACCGCCGCAGGGTTAACCGACTCTGTCTCTACTGTGGTACTCCGGGACATCTTCGAATCACTTGCCCCTCTCGCCGCTCTTCTCCCACTCCGAAATCAGTGAGTTTACCTTTTAACTGTGTGTCAGTCCCTTTGATAATCAAGACCGACAAGGTTCAAATAGCCACCACTGCTTTACTTGATTCAGGAGCAGCTGGGAACTTTATCTCTGAGGACTTTGCCAGAGGGAATAACATCTCATTAATTTCATGCACTAATTCTCTGTCTGTAGCCACAATAGATGGGGGCCCTTTGGGGTCTGGATTGATCACTCACCGCACCCAAGATCTTCAAATGTTAACCGGCCTGCTACACCACGAAACCATTCAGTTCTACGTGCTCCCTGTATCTAACACCCCTGTTATTTTGGGATTGCCCTGGCTCAGACTGCATGATCCTCAGGTGTCGTGGAGAGAAGGACAAATTCTTAGATGGAGCACCCAGTGTCAGAAATCATGCCTCTCGACCATCTCTCCCATGACGGTACAAGTTGTCACATTAGACCAGGAGACCACCAGCATTCCCAATCTGCCCAAGGAGTATCACGATCTCGTCATCGCCTTCAGCAAGGTACAGGCAAACACATTACCACCACATCGCAGCCATGATTGTGCCATTGATCTCATTCCAGGTTCATCACCACCCCGGGGACGAATCTTCCCATTATCATTACCCGAGTCAGAAGCTATGGCCAAGTACATCAAGGAGGAGCTGGAGAAGGGGTTCATACGTCCATCCACCTCTCCTGCCTCAGCTGGCTTCTTCTTTGTCCGCAAGAAGGATGGAGGTCTGCGCCCTTGCATCGATTATCGTGGACTCAACGAAATAACAGTAAAGTTTCGCTATCCTCTACCACTGGTGCCCTCTGCATTAGAACAGTTACGTACTGCACAGTACTACACCAAATTGGATCTGCGCTGCGCATACAACCTCATCCGCATTAGGGAGGGGGAAGAGTGGAAGACCGCTTTCTCAACCACCAATGGGCACTACGAATACCGGGTGATGCCGTTTGGACTGGTCAATAGTCCTTCGGTTTTCCAATCCTTTGTCAATGACATCTTCAGAGACATGCTAAATAGAACTGTGATCATATACATTGACGATATATTAATCTATTCAGATACCCTGGAGGAACATGTCCAACATGTGAGAGCTGTGCTGCAAAGACTCATTGAACATCAACTCTATGCTAAGGCGGAGAAGTGTGAGTTTCATACCACCTCCACCACCTTCCTGGGGTACGTCATCAGCCCAGAGGGGGTCGCCATGGATGAGAGCAAAGTCAATGCCGTTCTCAAGTGGTCAGTACCGAGGACACTAAAGGAACTTCAACGCTTTCTGGGGTTTGCTAATTTCTATCGCCGTTTCATCAGGAACTTCAGCTCTGTGGTTAGTCCCCTCACGTCTCTGGTCAAGAAAGGAGTCCATCGGCTACACTGGGCTGAAGCTGCTTCTCAAGCTTTCCAGGAACTAAAGAGAAGGTTTGTGACCGCCCCCATACTCCATCATCCTGACCCATATCTCCAGTTTCTCGTCGAGGTGGATGCCTCCAACACTGGTATCGGGGCTATTCTCTCCCAACGCCAGAGTTCTACCGGTAAACTCCACCCATGTGCCTTTTACTCCCGCAAACTCAATGCTGCTGAACGGAACTACGACGTGGGAGACCGTGAACTTCTCGCTATGAAAGCGGCCTTCGAAGAGTGGAGACACTGGCTGGAGGGGGCCAACTTTCCCTTCACCGTACTAACCGATCATAAGAATCTCGAGTACTTGCGCTCAGCCAAGCGCCTCAATCCACGGCAGGCCAGATGGTCTCTGTTCTTCTCCCGATTCGACTTCTCAGTTACCTACCGTCCAGGCTCCAAGAACACTAAGGCAGATGCGCTATCCCGTATTCACGAGGACGAACAGATTCCATCCGAACCAGAGTCCATACTCCCTTTCGAAGTAGTCATTGCACCAGTACAATGGGACATCATGACATTAATCCAACAACACAACTCTCAACACGCACCTCCAGCAACTTGTCCTCCTGATAAGGTTTACGTACCACCCACCTTACGTGATCAAGTTTTCAACCACACGCACTGCTTGCCCGCATCCGGTCATCCCGGTATCACGGCTACCATTAACCTGCTTCAGAACCGGTTCTGGTGGGAATCATTACCCAAGGACACTATAACTTTCATCCAACAATGCCAGACCTGTAATGCACACAAGACTCCCCGCCAATTGCCAGCCGGATTGCTTCAACCACTCCCCATCCCACAACGACCCTGGTCCCATCTAGCAATAGACTTCATCACTGATCTACCTGTCTCTCAGGGTAACACTGTTGTTCTGACAGTAATTGATCGTTTCTCCAAAGCCTGTCGCCTTATTCCCCTACCTAAATTGCCTACTGCTCTACAGACTGCCGAACTACTCTGTAACTGGGTCTTCCGTCTTTACGGACTACCGGAGGATATCGTCTCCGATAGAGGTCCCCAATTTACCTCTCGTCTCTGGAAAGCCTTCTTCCAAGCCCTCAATATAAACGTTAGCTTAACCTCTGGTTACCACCCTCAATCCAACGGCCAGGTCGAAAGACTCAATCAGGAGATCACCCGGTTCCTGAGATCATACTGCAGCTCCAACCAAGAAGATTGGGCACGGTTTCTCCTTTGGGCTGAGTACGCACAGAACTCCCTGGTCAAACCAGCTACTGGTATAACCCCCTTTAAGTGCATCCTAGGCTATCAACCACCCATGTTTCCCTGGTCCGGGGAACCCACCGATGTACCCGCTGTCACGGACTGGTTGCAACGTAGTGAGGAGACTTGGAATCAAGCTCACGTACACCTTCAACGAGCCATCCGCCATCAAAAAGAACATGCTGACCACCGTCGCCGTCCTGGGCCTGTATACCAACCCGGACAATGGGTGTGGCTCTCTACCCGAGATCTCCGTCTCCGACTACCCTGCAAAAAACTAAGTCCAAGGTACGTGGGTCCCTTCAAGATAACACATCAGATCACTCCTGTTTCATTCCGTCTTGCATTACCTGACACCTATCGCATCTCTCCCACCTTTCATGTATCTCTGCTCAAGCCCGCTGTGGCCCCTGGAGAGGAGGGAGAGGGGAGGTCCCGTGAGCAGAGTCCCCAGCCCGTCCAGATCGAGACTGAGGAAACTTACCAAGTGCGAGAGCTTCTTAACTCCAGGCGTCGAGGACGCATCCTGCAGTATCTGGTCGACTGGGAGGGGTACGGTCCGGAGGAACAATCTTGGGTCAACGCTGACAACATACTAGACCCCAACCTCATCACGGAGTTCCATCGGTTACATCCGGAGAAACCGGCCCCCCGACCACGCGGTAGACCTCGACGTCGGCTACCATCTCACGCCAGGAGTCGCTCGCAGGGAGGGGGCTCTGTCACGGAGACGAACCCCGTGATTCCCTCTACTGGCCAGCAGAGGGCTCCATCTCTGGAATACTGACTCTCACATTCACCTATACTGATTCGCACTACACTACCCATCATCCCCGCACCTCTACTCTGATCATCACACAGGTGCAGCTCATTGGCACGGATATATAAGCTGCACAACTCCATTAGCCAAACGCGAAGTCTTGTTTTGCTCCGGCTAACATTTCCAAGCGTTATTATCCGAGTTTGATTTCCTGTTACCAGTATTGCTTGTTTACCGTCTCTTGAACCTTTGCTGCCTGCCTCTCGACCTTGGATTGTTTATTGGACTCTGAATCTTGCCTGTTTCCCCTGAACTTCTGCTTGTGTTTGACGACGATTCTGGTTATCTCTACTGTTGTG
This sequence comes from Carassius auratus, assembly GCF_003368295.1. Taxonomy (NCBI): domain Eukaryota; kingdom Metazoa; phylum Chordata; class Actinopteri; order Cypriniformes; family Cyprinidae; genus Carassius; species Carassius auratus. Next base: position 27,321,927 of record NC_039249.1, on the reverse strand, counting down.
TTTGCTGATCCTGATCCCTGCCTGTACGACCTCGAGTCTGTCAATAAAGCCTGCAAAATGGATTCCCTGTCTGATGATGTGTTACAGAGAGTCTCCTGGCACAGACAGCAACATTTTGATTTAAAGTCTCAGGGCATTTGATGGATCCCACAGGCATGTCTGATATTCCCATTTACCTTCAAATAAAAGTGTGTGTACGTCTGTGTATTTACAGTCCACCAACAATAATCAGAACAGACTGGAAGAAATACATGAATATGTGTGTAAGAGAGCATTCCGTTATATGTGTGAGCAATTTAATTCATTACGTGAAACATAGGTATAGAAACTGATCGGAAGACTAGTTTCAGAAAAGTTTGCTTCATGCACATTTGATGGCAATAGCCGTGTTTCCACTGTCGGGCTAAAGGCTGGTGTGCTAGTGCGTGCCAGGGCCAGTCGTGTTTCCACTGTCACTTCCGGGGCTTGATCGTGCCTCGTCGGGGCCAACAGCCAGGGTTTTTTGCCCCCCACAAAAACCTTGGGCCAAAGTGGGCCAGCTGGGGCTAGAGGAGGGGTTATGAACAAAGGCGGAGTTTTCTCCGCGTCTGGAGAGCTCTGCGGATCAATTCAGAAAGATAACAGCTACAACACTAGTATTAAAGACATTTTTAAATAAGTTGAGCTCAAATTTCAATCTTAGTCAGCAGCGAGTGTTTGAAATAACTTGATCCAATGTAAATTATAATCACTAAACATGGGAGAAATATTTATAAGCAATGTAAAAGACTATGCACGCTAAACATTAACATTACCATAGTAAACATGGTAAATGCAACCAGGAGAAATCAGACGTGAGCTTCTTATTCTTTATCACAATTGTGTATTTATTTAGTAACTTATATTATCTGTCATAAATCTCGTCTCGAGAGTTATAACTCGATGTTGCCTATCATAAAAAATATAATAATGTTTTTGTTCGGGAGCTTTTATAAAAATAGAGAGATTATCATTCATTATAAAGGTTGCTACTGTGGCTACAAATAAAGAGAAACAGACTCGACTGAATAAGCAGGCTATTTTCATAAGCGTTAAAAATAAATAAATAAAATAGAAATACATTTATTTCTTTGTGATTAATTTTGAGTCCTGATAAATTAATTCATTATGATCAATATATCACTTATTCTATAGTAAAACATTGATGCTTTTGAACTTGAATATTTAACAAAGCATGCAAACAAACGGCCGCTTTTATCATGTTCGTATGTGATCGCGCATGTTCCAGTGACTTATTTCTTAGTTTTCTGGTAACTTCTCTCTGTTGGTGAATGATGGGGTTGCGTGACTTTGTTCTGAGAGGCGTGTAAAGGACGTGTTTTAGTGACGCGCAGCGGTGGTTCAGGCTCGACTGTGGAAACCCTCCGCTATTCTGGCCTCGTGCTACTGGCCCGAGGCTATGACCCCAGCCGGCCCGTTTAAAGCCCTAGCACCATACACATCTGTGACTGGTCACCATATTACACTTTGTTCAATAAAAATTCATTATGAAGGATTTCAGAGCCTCTTTAAATGAAATTAAATATAACAACGGTATGTGACTAATTATTTAAATAATTCTTTCTCTCTGTCTCAAAAAAAATATGTGTGATTTGTAATTAGACTCATAAACGTAAACAATATATCAACATTTGTTTACCGCAACACTCAAGAGCATGTAATATGGCAAACTCATATGGCAGTAATTATTATGTGATAAGAAAGAACTGTGGAAATAAGTCAAACTCTAAGTCTAAACCAAGATGCAGGAAGCATTTAAACCCAGACATCAAAACCTGATCTCCACAGTAAAAGTCCTGACACACACACACAGATCCAGTGCACGCCACAGACTTTTATTTTAATTGGCCTCCAGCTTCCGTACAGCACCTTTAGTGTGAATCTCAGCATTTACAGTGAGACTGTTCTCACACTGGCATGAACAAACACTTGCCCGCCGAGAACACATCATTAACCACGAGACGTGACGCAGCGGAGCACACACACACACACACACACACACACACACACACACACACACACACACACACACACGCACACACACACACACACACACACACGCACACTCACTTGCTCATGCACACATTAACTTATTATTGTCAATGTTGAAATGAATGTTGTTCTGCCCAATATTTTTGTGGAAAAATTTTTTATTTTAGGATTCTTTGATGAATGAGAAGTAAACAAAAAACAAAAAACATTTATTTGAAATGGAAATATTTTGCAACGTTATATATTCATTATATACATTTAATTAATTTCATTGCTTATTTATTTTTTTATGTGTCATGTAAATATGTGTATGTGTGTGTTTTAGGTCTGTAGGGTCATTATAAACCAAAGCTCTTCTCTTCTCTTCCTTACCCTGATACCTGGCCAGCTCTGACATTTAAAAGTCATCATTAACATCAAAACATAAGCCAGGGGGCTCAAACACACACACACACACACACACACACATTCCATGGGGCCTGGCCAGCGTAATCTCACAAAAAAAGAGAAAATCTGCCTAAACACAGGTCAGTAACATCAGGGTGATGGATTAGCCATTCTGAGATAGTGTGTCTGTTTGTGTGTGTGTGTGTGTGTGTGTGTGTGTGTGTATTAGCCATGCTGAGCTAGTGTGTGTGTGTGTGTGTGTGTGTGTGTGTGTGTGTGTGTGTGTGTGTGTGTGTGTTGACAGATGGTCTTCAGTGGTCTGATAACACGGTCTGAAGAGTCTCTCTGCATTACTATTACTACTTATAATGATGAATTAAATTCTACTTCATCCCATGCCTTCTTCACCTCTGGAAGCTTTGGTGGATTTCTCCTTGTCCCGTAGATGATCTGCTAGCGTGCTTTTACTTTGCGCAAGTCAGATCAGTTTCTTTGCTTGAGAAGCGTTCAGCTTTTCCGCCATGTAAATAGCGATCCACCATGGCGCGAGCGCATCTCGCTCTTAAAGGGAATGGGAGCTGACACTCTGATTGGTATATTGAACATTACGCCCATTACTTATTAAGAGAATAGGGACAACCCATTCCAGAAATCCACCTTGGCGCACAGACCATTTTTCGTTCATTAAAATATCGGAAAAGTGGATTTGGACACGCCCTGAGTGCACCTGCGCTGTGCGCTTTAAACTTTGTGTTTAGATCGTTAAAATAGGGCCCAATATCTCAGACACAAGAATGTGTAACAGAATATGATTGGGCAGAACAAGTACATAAATAAGGAACTTCACCTTCAAAAACAGCACATGCTTGCCTCGTAAGAGACTTTTGAGATGGTTCAAGGCAAGGTGCACTGCTAACAGCTCTAGGCAATTGATGTGCCACTGCGTCTCTGTGTCTCGCCACAGCCCCGCGAACTCCGCTACCTGACCCCTGTGTCCAGGCAACGCAGTAACTACCCAGGATGACAGCGCACGATGACGTAATGATGTATGTCCAGATGTTCGAGACTGTGGCTACGTGGGAGGCGTGGCCCAAGGAGGAATGGGCGTGCATCGTTGCCCCACTGCTCACAGGAGAGGCTCAGTGTGCATACTTCACGCTTCCCCTGGAACAAAGCACCTCCTTACAAGGACTTACGGAAGGAGATCCTGGGCCAGATGGGGCTGGCTGGAGGGCCCCATCAAACACCAGGTAGCAGAGCACGTTGCAACACCTGGTCAGTCTGTTTCTGGATGTGTTATCCCCCCAGCCTGGGTGGACCCACATCTTGGAGCACGACGTCTGCACACCACCGGAGACCATCATCCGGCCACAGCCCTACCGTTTCCTGGAGGCTCGGTGACATGCCATCGAGGACGAGGTACAGGATCAGCTGAGGTTAGGGGTAATTGAACCATCACGCAGCCCATAGTTCAGCCCCATCATCATGGTTCTGAAGCTCGAAGGCACCCTCCACTTTTGTAACTACTTCCGCTGCCTGAGAGAGGTCCTCGAATTTGATTGTTACCCAATGCCCCATATCGACGAGTTGTTGGACCGTTTGGGAAGGGCTCGGTTCATCTACACTCTATACCTTACCAAGGGCTACTGGTAGGTCCCGTTAACGGAACAGGCCAAACCGAAGACGGCCTTCTCTACCCCAAGTGGCCACTGGCAGTACCAGGTCCTTCCCTTCGGCCTACATGGGGCCCTGGCCACCTTCCAACGGTTAATGGATGTCCTCCTCCAGCCGCATCTGGAGCAGCTGCGGAGGGTGCTAATGGAACTACACCGGGCTGGCCTGACCACCAACCCCCGGAAGTGTCATCTGGTACTCGCCAAAGCAAAGTACTTGGGGTACCAGGTGGTTCGCAGCCTCATTAAACCTCAAGAGAAGAAGGTGGCAGCTATCCTCTGCCTTTTTGGGGTTGGCGGGGTACTACCTCTGCTCTATCCCTAACTTCTCCTTCTTAGCTTCTCCCCTGACAGACCTGTCCAGGAAGGGGCAGCGGGAGAAGGTCCCGTGGACCCCCGAGACGGAAGCGGCGTTCCACCGGATGAAGGCAGCCCTCACAACAGATCCGCTCCTCCGAGCCCCCGACTTCAACCGCCCCTTCCTGCTGCAGATGGATGTATCCGACACCGGGTTAGGACCCGTCCTATCACAGGCCCACTTCACCCTCATAACAGACCACGCTCCCCTACAGTGGATGGCCCGAGCCAAGGAGACGAATGCCAGGGTGACGTGGTGGTTCCTCACGCTCCAGGACTTCAACTTCACCGTGCAACACCGAGCGGGGACGGCCAACGCCAACGTTGACGGTCTCTCCCAGCTATGGTCCGCTTTAGCAAGTGTGTCAGGCTCCACTACCCTACCTCCACCGATCTCCCCGCTTCTCCATGGGAACAGGAAGATGCTTGTTTTATATATATATATATATATATATATATATATATATATATATATATATATATATATATATATATATATATATAATTTTATATATATAATTTTAAGAAATGTAATATATTTATTTATAATAATTCTAATATAGTATTTTCTAGACACATTCAAGCTTATTCATCTACAAAAACAAATATTATTGAAATATATATTTGTTTGTGTAACCTGAACTTGACTATATTTTACAAAGAGAGGATTTCATATGATCTATCAACATATTTACTGACATATCCCTCAAGACTTACTGATATAAAAATTATAATTAATCTTTATTTGGAGTTCTACTCCATTTCTTAGTTTTAAGCCTAAAATGTGTTTTATAATAATGTGTCATTATTGATGAGGATTGTGTGATCTTTGAATAATAAAGGTCTTTTAAATGCAAGATATTTAAAATATGCCCCTCTTTATCACAATAAAATATACTTTACTAAAATATACTTTACGTTTATCTTCAACTCTACTTTCACACTATTAAAGGGCATTAAACTTAAATTTAGCAGACTATACGTATACCAGTAAAGTATACTAAAAGTTAAAATGCAAGGTATTTTTGAGTACATAAATATATAAATGTATCCGTAGTATACCTAACATGAGATAAATGTATTTCAAATAAATTGTAGTCTATATATTTTGAACTAGGGTACAGATCAAAAGAATTTGATTTAGAATAATTACGTTTTGTTAATTTTTTTTTCTCGTATACCAAGGCTGCATTTATTTGATTAAAATACAGTAAAACAGTAATACTGTGAAATATTTTAGCAATTTCTGCAACTGTTTTCTATGTGAATATATTGTAAAATATAATTTATTTCTGTGATGCAAAACTGAATTTCCAGCATCATTACTCCAGTCTTCAATGTTATGCGATCCTTCAGAAATCATTTTAATGCTCAAGAAACATTTTTTTTATTTTTTATTAGAGTAAGAATGTTATCAATAAATACAATCTGACATTACATTTATTGTCTGCATTTCTAAGAACGTTTTCACTTCTAAAGAGAGACTTTCAGTCTTGCAGCACACAAATTTGTCCTTCAAATTTCACATAAAAATGTATATTATAAACAATAAAGCACTGTAGACATCAGTATCTCATAAAAGCTTCAGCAGAAAGAGGCAAACACTCCCACAGGTAATTTAATTACAGCAGTAAGTTTCAGTATCTACAGCCTTTAAAACATGAGCGCTGCTTCCTTTTGACTTCAGTTCAGAGCTGCAGACGGTCAAATCCTGGATGTGTGTGTGCTTTAGTCTATTTGTTTTAAAAGTCTATTTGTCAGAGCATTCAGGGGAATTTGTGTTTTTCCGACTTTTGCATGTCAAATGGAAAACAGAACAATGCAGCTCATTAATTGACCTCATGCTATTAGACATCTCTATGTCTCATTTTCTCTCTAAATCCCTCTTTCCTACTTTTCCTGCTCTTTATTTCTCCCTGATCTACAATTATGTTCCTCTCTGTCCAACATCTGTGGCCAGATATCCTCTCAAATGATGGCAGCACCTCTAATCGCCCATTATGGTAATTTTCTGTTCAAGGAAGAGCGAAGCTGGTTTCTCCGAATCAACTTCAGGGTTTATACTGTTCCAATAATGCATTAAGATGACCACATTTCAAGGTGCACTACTGAGGGCCGTTAAAATAAGCAGATAACATAATCAAGCTGACACTTTAAACAGCTTATTTTAGACCAGTTTTAAGGCACCATTACAGAAGACATTCAATTTATTTGCAAAATTGTACTGTTTTCCCCAAAAGGTGTCATTATTTGCTCATTAGAGGGTAATGCTGTTTAACAACAAATGATTTGCACCAGATATTGCATTTGCATATTGTATCTCTTCATTTGGTGTTTGCTAAAACACTTTCTTTTTTTTCACATATTTTCAGATTTTGGATATAAAATGTAGAGATGTTCCGATACCCTTTTTCTCTTCCCGATACCGATTCCGATACCTGGGCTCAGGGTATCGGCCGATACCGAGTACTGATCCGATACCTGGGTGTATATCTGTATATACAGCTGTATATACTACTAGCCCTGTGTAAATTGCTAGAATTTTTTTATGGTGTGCTTCAGACAGATCCCTCAATAAAACATGAACAAATACATGGTGAACTACTGTATTTATTACAGTATTTTTATTATCTAACATGAATTTGACAGTATTATTTATTTTCTTATGCAAAAAAGAACTTCAAATGCAGCCAAAAATCTAACACCGCAAACTAAAAAAGGTATTTAAGTTTTACAATATAACTGTATAAAAAAACTGCAACAAATAAGTCTAGGAATATAAAAAAAAGATCTATTAATCAGATAATCTCTAACAAGTAAAAAACAAGTAAAAAACAAGCAACCATCTAGGCATAATTATTATTATTATAGAGATGTATTATTATTACTGTAGGCTACAACAGTAGCTTTATATATTGTCAATTTACTCATGTAAACCAAACATTTATTTTAATGGGCTGCCATGAAGATCTTTGAGTGTCTGTGTTTATGATATGACAGTATTCTCAAATGAAACGGTAAATTCTCATGAAGTGACGGTTTATGCGTTCGTGTCCTCATGACACACAGCAGAGACTACAAAACAGCGAGCTCTCGCGCATCTGTGCCAGTCACCCACAGAGATGTAGATTTTGCGGGAGTAATATTTAAATAGTATTTTGCAGTTTAATATTCACAGACACTAGTATATATTCGGCTACTGTCTGGAGCCCTGCGTTTTGACTTACACGGAAGCGACTGAACGCAGCTGCCGGTACTGAATATACTCGAGAGTCTGTAACTACCGGTACTACAGAGACATACTGCTAACCACTGATCTATAATATAGTAGCGGCTTCACTGTCTTTTGGCAGTTTAGAATGTGATGAGTGATCCAGTCATATATAGATAAGGGCTGCTAACGCGTTTTCATTTCTTCTTCGCTGCTCTAAACAGGGGTTGCTTGTGGCAACACAGCACAACTTCCTGTGTTTTCAATGCATTTTGAGCAGCGAAGAAGAACCGTGCAGCGGTTAGGCAAAGCTTGCGGTCATAACTAGGTCTTTTTTAAGAAAATGGTATCGGATCGGTATATGGGTTCATGTACTCGCCGATGCCGATGCCAGAATTTGTTGTGGTATCGGAGATATTTCCGATACTAGTATCGGAATCGGAACAACTCTAATAAAATGCTTCTAAGAAGCCACTGGAAATGCAAGAAAACCAATGTAAGTCTTAGACTCACCCAGAGTCGCAGGCTCCAGCACACTGGCCAATAGCAGCACTTGTAAAAACGCCATGGCCCCGCCCCTCATTCTGGATTGGCTGGCTTGAGTGTGGCTCCTCCCCTTCCAGCAGATTGTTTGAGTGAGAAAGAAGCAAGTTTACTCAAGATTTGGAGCTCAGTGGTTCTTTCTGTCCGACAATTATTGAGCCACCTATGAACACAGAAAGAGAAGAAACAGTACTGTTTTAGTGATCAGTGAATACAGGATTTTTATTAGTCAGAAATCAAAACTACTTTTACACAACATTTACTCACTAAAAACTATCTCTCTATCTCTATCTATCTATTATCTATCTGTCTATCATGTGTGTGTGTGTGTTATTTTAGTACTAACTTTTTGAAATATTGCCAATTAAGGCAACTTAGTGCTATAATCTCAAATCAGTGCTATTATCTAAACATTGTTAAAGATTTGTATTAATAGTTAATATAACAGAATTAATATTTTTACTTTTTGTGTGAATTCGTTTTCATATTATTTATTATTTAAAGTTTTAGTAATTCTGTTAAATTTTGTAATTTTTATTCGTTTTTGTATTTTTTATTTCTAACTTTAATTTATTTAATTTTGATTTATTTCATACTTAAAAAGAAAAATAAGTTGCCCAACTAACTGAAAGTTATATTTTATTTTATCATATAATATTTTTTCAGCTTTATTTCTATTAACCAAAGCTTTGAAATAGATCTGTAATAGTTGTATTTGTAGTAAAATTGCCTAAAATCTGCTGATGTATTATTTGATCACTATCGCTATTATTTATTCATTACAATGAGCAAATCAAGGCTTAAACATCTCTATTTAAAGCAATGCAGAGCAGCAGCTCAGTAAATGCACAGTAAGGTAACCTATTAAAGCAGTAAAGTGCTGTTAAGAATACAGCAGTACCTGAGAGTAATTTATCATAGTATTACTGCGCTTGATACCATCAGTGTATCACAAAACCGCAGCACCGCAGATCTGAGTTTCTGACATTGTTTCCCCACAAGACGAGCGAGCGATCACTGATGACAGTGACGGACCTCCCAGGTCAAAGGTCACCTCACAAGGACATTTTCACTCAAAAACAAACCATAAAATCAAGTCAACACGTTCTCCTGCAGGCAGCGAAAGACTAAATAACTCCACATACTGTATCTGCGTGGAAAATGAGACGTGTGTCCCATGATGCTTTGCACCACTTCTTTAGCGTTAATTGGGAAATAACACCAAATGATGATCATACAGGCATAAAGCACAGATACAGAACACACATCAACACTTTTACAGATCTGAAGCCATGTGGAAGTGCATTGTGAGACCTTTCAGATCAACCCTGGTTAAAAACAAGTCTTTCAACGCCTCTCTCGCTCTCTGTTTTCCTGTGCAGTCCCGTTGTTTCGTGGCTCTCAGGATCCGGCTGATAAAGGTTCTGGAATGCCGGAACGCTGCAGTGGATATGAATAGGTGCTGATGTTTACAGATTCTTCAGACTGAACTAAAGTAACACTGAAGAAGAGCTGGATTCAAGTTTCTACTGCCGGGACAGCTATGAAGACTGAAGACTCCAGATACAGATTATTATTAATTTTTTTATTATTGTTGATAAATAAAGAAAAAATGTTTTGTTAGTATAATAATAATACAATTTAATTTAATAATAATAAAAAAGGATTTAATAAAAGCTACATCAAAGTTTTAATAAATACAGTACTACAATAATGTATACATTTTTGGTCACTTGTTTTTATTGTTCTCTTTAGCTTTATTTGATTAAGAGTACATGTACACATTCATTATTTAGTAAAGTATAAATAAAAAATACAATAGTAATTGAAATTGAATTAATATTGTGACAATGCACCATTTCTATTTTTTCAGTTTTATTTTATTTCTATATTTTATAGTTTATTAATACACTAAATATTCAAATGAAAATAAAAGCTAACTCAAAGCATTAATACAATATTATATTGGTAATTTATAAAATATTATTATTATAATTATTATTATAATTATTATTATTATAAAATAAAATGGGTTCGCCAGAAAAATTCTAATTCTCCATCTACTCAACTCTCAAAAATATGATCATGTTTTTAGTCACTTCGTGCTTCTGTTGTCTTTGAAATCATAGCTTGAACATTTCAACATGAATTGTTCTGTGCTTTAAAAAAAATTAACGTTGGTTTTTCGTTGGGCTTTTTTGCCCCATGATTTCCGGCTGTCAGATTTTTTTTGATTCAAATGAAGTTTGGTATCGGGCCAGAAACACGCTCATTAACTCTCAAACTGGCTTTGGATATTCGTCAACTTAAAACAACCACAGGAAACGTTTTAACTAAGGTCTCAAACTCGCCAGTGTTTACATCTGCTCAAACAAATCTGGAGAGAAAATATACCGACTCACTCCAATAAACACACACAGAATTCTCTAATTAATGATATTAATGGTTTTTTGATGGTCTCAGATATTTAAGAATCGTAAGAGGATGTATGAGATCGCTTGCAGACATTATAATGCTTGTTACACATAAGGGGAAGTTGTGGCCTAATGGTTAGAGAGTCTGACTCACAATTGAAAGGTTGTGAATTCAAGTCTTGGGCTGGCAGGAATTTTAGGTGGGGGAGTGAATGTGCTCTCTCCACCCTCAATACCATGACTGAGGAGCCCTTGAGCAAGGCACTGGACCCCAACTGCCTCTTTCTTAAAGTGGTTGTCAGTATCTTAGAAGGTATGTACAGTCAGATCTCTGATCATAAAGGGAGATTTTATCTGTGCCGTTGTGAAACTGTTTTCAACCATCGTGATTCCATCTAACGAAAAAATATTCTGTGGACGCCGACTGAGGAAAGTGCAGCCATTAATCACAGCGACAGAGAGAGAAAGGAGAGAGAGGGAGAGAAATTCACAATGAAGGAAAGCATTGTCTATTGTTCAGCACATTCAAGAGCCAATGAGATGATTTCTAATTACAAAAGCGTCAACTTCGTGGAAATTAAAATGTTCAAAGAACAAAAGATGATTTACTGCTCAAGAGACATTTCTGATTATTATATGCTGCACAATATTTTTGTGGAAACAGTGATTAAATTTTATTTTTCAGTTTTATTCGATGAACAGAAAGATCAAAAGAACAGCATTTATTTGAAACAGAAATCTTTTGTGGCATTATTAATGTCTTTACTGTCACTTCCTTCCTGAATAAAAGTATTATGTATTTCATTTTTCTTCTATAAAAAAAAGAAAAATGAGAAAACAGAATCAGAATTTGACTAATTATTCCAAATATAGCAAAAGAGGTTGATATGATGTGAATAAAAAAAAAAATATGATGAGATCTGTGATTGGTCGGTGTCGAATTACAGCCAATCTGACTTAAAGGGACTGTGATAAATGTATGCGTTCGTAACAAGCTTCTTATTGGTTATTATATATGTGTATTTACATAAACGGAAGTGTTCAGTAAAAGATATCTAACAACCGATGTACAAGTCTAGCGTGGTTTCTGACATGGTGTTCAGAAGAGGGATTTTAGCTCAGTGGACTCTGATATACTGTTGCTATATTACTCTCATAAGTGAAGAGCTGCACTGTAGAGAATATGCTCAAATTTTCGCCGCCAGAAAGTTTCCCGTTTGAAAGGCCGAGCGAATGGCCGGAGTGGAAACAGAGATTCATGCGGTACAGAACAGCCACCAAATTATCACTGGAGGACGGCGATGTGCAGGTCAGTGCTCTCATTTATTCCATGGGGAAGGATGCAGAGAATATATTCAAATCGTTCACATTTGATAATGATGATGTCAGAGATAACTATGAAGTGGTGATTCAGAAATTTGACTAGCACTTCATTCCCCAAAGAAACGTGATATACGAACGCGCTCGCTTTCATCAGCGGTGTCAGCGAGAGGGAAAGACTGTAGAAGCGTTCATAAGAGGACTTTATGAGCTCTCGGAACCTTGTGATTTTGGCTAATTAAAGATGAATACATCCGAGACAGGATTGTGATCGGATTGAGAGACAAATCTCTGTCAGAAAAGCTGCAACTTCAAGGAACACTGACGGTCACTAGAGCAATTGAAATAGCACGTATTCATGAGCTCATTAAAACCCAAAATGCAGAGCAAAGCGAAAGTAAATTAGAAGAGGTTAAATTTACCCAACAAAATCGTGGCAGAGGAAGGAACGTTAGCACTGATAGACAGAGAAAAGGACAAGGTTATAGAAATGAATGGGGTGACAGAAAGAAATGCACAAGATGCAACAAAACACATAATCAGAGAGAGCACTGTCCTGCCAAAAAAGCTAAATGTAGAAAGTGCAAAAGGATTGGCCATTTCGCTGTAGTCTGCCACACTAAGACAGTACAGGAAGTAACATCTTATGAAGTTGCAGGGTCAGCGATGTTCTTGGGCTCGGTTCAAAATAAAGATGCACCCATTCCACCATGGACAGCTGACATCCTTATGGAAGGCCAAATAATCAATTTCAAAATTGATTCTGGTGCAGATGCAACTGTAATATCTGAAAAAAGTTACGAAAGCCTGAAAGATAAGATACCATTTGAGCAAAACAATGTCATTCTGAACAGTCCTGGTGGTAAGCTGGAGTGTATGGGCCAGATGAGGACAAAAGTAAATGTAAAAAAAAATATGTACATGATGAATGCATATGTGGGTGAGAGGAGCCCATGTTGGGAATCTGTTAGGACACAGTGCTGCAATTCAGATGGGGCTAATAAAAGAATAGACGAAATAAGAGACAATGTGTTTGGCTCTTTGGGACTGATGTCATGTGAACCAGTCAAAATAATGCTTAAAAGTACAGCAGAGCCATAAAGCATTCATGTAGCTCGTAGTGTACCAATCCCAATGCTTACAAAGGTAAAACAAGAACTGGACAGAATGGAGCGGTTGGGCGTGATTGAAGAGGTTTCTGAGCCCACTCCATGGTGTGCCCCAATGGTGCCGGTCGCCAAAAGTAATGGAGACATTAGGATATGTGTCGACCTCAAACAACTAAACGAAGCCGTTATTTCGTGAAAAGTATATTTTGCCAACCTTGGATGATATCACTTCTAAACTGGCAGGGGCAACAGTCTTTTCTAGCCTCGACGCTGCCAGTGGTTTCTGGCAGATACCGTTAGACGATGCTAACAAGATGTTGACTACTTTTATAACTCCCTTCAAGAGGTACTGTTTCCGTCGCTTGCCATTTGGCATAACTAGCGCTCCTGAGATATTTCAGAAACGCATAAGTGAGCTACTTCGGAACGTCGAGGGAGTATGCTGCTATATGGATGACATCTTAGTATATGGTCGTACTGATGAAGAACATGACCATAGATTTGATGAAGTACTGAAGACTATCCATGTCTCAGGACTGAAGCTGAAGAAGGAAAAATGCCTTTTTGGTCAGAAGGAATTGGGTTTTGTTGGACATCGTCTCAGTCAAGAGTGCATTAGACCCGATCCAGAAAAGGGTCCGTGCTATCCGGGACCTCAGCAAACCCCAAAATGTGACCAAGTTAAAACGGATGCTTGATATCATTAATTACCTTTGCCGTAACCTGCCACACAGTGCTACTGTGTTACAGCCATTGAGTGAGCTACTTAGAGCTGGCACAGTGTGGAGGTGGGACAAGAGTCAAGAGGAGGCATTCACAAAAGTGAAAGAAATGTTAGTAAATGTTAGTTAGGCCAAAACATATAAAAGCAGTGCCTGTCAATCTGCGAGCCTACTTTAGCCAACAAGGGTTTCTGAATGAGTCTGCAGGGCTTCTCCTGCATGGGACAAGAATCATAATCCCAATCAAAATGAGGGATGAAGTTCTTGCTCAAATTCATGAAGGCCACCAAGGACTAAGTAAGTGTCGTGAGCGGGCACGCCTGTCAGTGTGGTGGCCAGGCATCAGCTCTGATCTAAAACGTAAAGTGAACCAGTGCCAGTTGTGCCAGATTAATAAGCCCACTCAACGCAAGGAGCAATTGCTGGTGACAAAGTTACCCCCAGGCCCTTGGAGACACCTCGGGGAAGATCTCTGCGAAACAGGTGGCCATCAATACCTTGTTGTAGTAGATTATTATTCAAGATTTATTGAAATAGCCCATTTGGTGGACATGACAAGCAGAAGAGTGATTGGCAAACTAAAGAGCATGTTTGCACGTTTTGGCATCCCGGAAAGGCTGTGCTCTGACAATGCTTTCTGTAAATTGCAGAGTTTTAAAAATTTGTAGAACAATATGGTTTTGTTCACGTGACATCCAGTCCACACTTCCCACAATCGAACGGAGAAGCTGAGAGGGCCGTTCAGACAGCAAAGAAGATATTAAAGCAAGATGACCCTTTCTTGGCCCTTCTTGCATATAGGGCAACTCCAATAGCAGCTACAGGGTGTAGTCCATCGCAGCTTCTCATGGGAAGGCACCTCCGGACTACAGTTCCGGTGATGTCAAGTAACTTGGTCCCTAAATGGCCTGACTTGAAAAGAGTGGAAGTTAAGGATCGCAGAGCCAAGGATTCTTACAGATACTTCTTCAATCGATGGTATGGTGCTAGATCCTTATTACCACTATCTCCTGGGGACTCAGTGCGCCTAAAGGTGGATGGTGAAAAGGAGTGGATGACGAAAGGGATCGTAAGTCGTCAAGCTGAACAGCCTAGGTCATACTATGTGTCAACTGATCACGGAGAATTTCGCAGGAATCGTAAACATCTCCAAGCCATTCCAAGGGATACTGCTATACAACATGAACAAGATCTACCAAGCTGCACAACAGATGAGGAAAGTAACCTAACTGGGGTTCCAAGTGAGCAATTACCCGAGGCGAATCAAGGAACGTCTGTTCCTTCCTTAGAACCTACTCCACAACATGTAGTGTCACCCAAGACCACACGTTGTGGGCGAGTGATAAGAAAGCCATTGCGTTACCAGTCATAATACGGATTTAAAACACTTTTATTTTTCTCCTTTCTAGTTGTCTAATTAAGGCATTACAGAGACCTTGTTCATGGAAATATCGCATACTGTTTTACGTTTGTGATATAATCAGCAGTAAAATTGAACTTTTGATTTAATTTTGTTTGTTTAAAAGTGGCATACTTTTCCAAAAAGGGGGAAGATGTGATAAATGTATGCGTTTGTAACAAGCTTCTTAATGGTTATTATATATGTGTATTTACATAAACGGAAGTGTTCAGTAAAAGATATCTAACAACCGATGTACGAGTCTAGCGTGGTTTCTGACAGGGACAGTTCACCCAAAAATTTTAATTCATCAGTGCCATCATCTTATGTTTTTTCAAACCTGCATGGAAAAAAATTACTATAGAACTCAATGGCTACTGTCAACAACATTCTTTAGAACATCTTCCTTTGTTTTCAGTGTAAGAAAGAAACCTATACAGGCTTTGAATGACGCAAGCGTGAATGAATGATGTCAGAATTTGTATCTTGGGGTGAACTATCCCTTCAAGACGCTGTGAAAAGTTCTAGAACTGCTATTTCTGCTATTCAGATTGGTTGCTGGTCACGGTAACTGGAAGCTGGTCTCGCACACAGAAAGACTGAAAATGCAATAGATAGTAGCACAGGGAGGAGAGGTGTGCTTCAAAAGGAGTTATTTTACCTGCATTTATTCACAAACAGCAAGAAAAAAGCATGCAGCATATCTCTTATTCCATTTCTTTGGCTCTTATCTGTCTTTCTCCGTCGGTCCTTTGATGGTCTGCTCCTCCATTCTCATTCAAAGCCAGCCGTGGATGAATGCAGTTCTCTCCACTCAGAGGCTTTTATTGAGTAATATTTTCATCTTTTCATCTATGGGAAGATTGTAAATCTCACGGTTTCGGAGTGAGAAGAGAGACGAGCAGCAGTGTATTAACCCTCATGCTCAGCCGATGCATAATAAGACATGCTTATAAACTTATAAACAACTTTTCTCTCGGCCGGATCTCTGCAGAGATGTGTGTGTGTTTGTGCATGTGTTTAAGCTAATATTCAAAAGGGCCAGGGTCACTTAAAAAAAAAAAAATACAGTCACGCATAAATTATGCAAAATTTTGTCCTTGTGCCAAGTAGCACATGTAAGGAATAATGATCAAATTGATGTTGGTGGACCAGGAGAGATAGAACCTATGGGAAAATATCCCAGCATGCTTTGCTCTCACCAAGCACCTTGGGCAGGCGAACAATATAGCAGATTGTGATTTATACCCTAAAAGCATTGTAGGATTTAAAAATGATATAATGTGCATGAGTTAGCACAGGTTTTTGGAGTTTTTTGCTCATTTTTTGGCCTTGACAACAGGGCTGCACTATGCACTTGACATGATTATCAGATTATCAGAGTCGCTTTAAAGTTTTCCAACATTTAATATTTGAAAATTATGAAATTATTATTATTATTATTATTATTGTTGTTGTTAATAATAATAATACCAATACTACTACAACAACTAATAATAATACTAATAATAACAGTTGTAGTTGTAAATTATGTTACAAGAACCATACAAAGAACCAGAGCAAACCTGGGACGTTCACAATTTTTTTCCAAATCATCAGCCCTATTTAACTTTTTAAATGACCATCAACTTTCACTGAAAAAGAACGGCTCCAAAATACTGCTGAACTTTCCTAATTTTCTTCCCGTGAACAAAATAGATGTTTCGAGCGACTTATGGGTAAGGTAAGGTTTTCATTTTTAGGCAAACCATCCCTTTAAAAGCTTTGAGAAAGCTTTTCTCTTCGCTGAAATGCTTGAGTAAAATCAACCCAATTAAAGCGCACCCAGAGTGGCATTCTCAACCTCCGTCCCACAAACTAACGGAGCTCGTTCCTGCCTCGTTCCAGCTGATGCTGACAGCTCATTAAACCTGTGTGTACTGCGGGCTAATATTATTTTACAAGACATGTTAACAATCAGACAGAGCCGTGTTACTGTATTTCCGCTCTATGCTAAACAGTGAGCGATGAGGTTCAGAGAGCAAAGTCACTTAACAGAGTTTGGTTCAAGTTTAGCTCAACACCATTAAACTCCTCACATTCAACTCTCAGTCTCTATTCACCATTTTAGTGCGAATAGTTAATGACACAGAAAGTTTCCCTTATGTTTTGAAGTTGGAGTCTCTGAAGGTGAACGCACTTAACGATTCAGAAATGAATGGGCCAGTGATCTTTACAATGCTAACATTTCCAAGGTAAAGCAAACAGCTCACCGCTTTCCAGAGTCAACACTTCTGCCATGCATTTCAAAACATCAAATATGACATTTCGAAAGTTGCGTAAAGCCTGCATATTTGTTTCTGTGTCAAAACGACTATTTCTTGTTCAATGTGCAGAGAAATATATATATATATATATATATATATATATATATATATATATATATATATATATATATATATATATTAGTGCTGTCAATCGATTAAAAAAAATTAACTAATTAATCGCACAATTTTTTAAAATTAATCGCGATTAATCGAGATTAATCGCAATTAAAAGACTGAAACTTTTTGGATATGTAAATGTAAAATGTAAATAATTAATGTAAACTCAAGACAAAGAAACTATTTAAATTCAAAATATGATTGTTTATTGGAATTTTTGTTTAACTTGTAACACAGATTTTCTCATGTAAACAACATACCTGCAATAAACCATCAATATCCTCCAAATTAACTGTTGGCTTGAAAGCCATATTTATTACAGAAATAAAAACACAGGCATGTAAGTACCATTTGAATTTCAAAACAATCAATGCCAATAAAAAACAAAAATGATTTCTGTTATGTTGAATTCTAAGTGGACTGCAAAAAAATTCCAAAGTATAGTCATTGCCAGTGCTTTAAGTGGGCCAGTACACACTGGTACTCAGTACCGCCACTTCCAAATATAGCTCTTGAGCGTACCGCCACCTCTCCGTGCGCCCAGAACGTGCTTGTAGCGTACCGGTACGCTCATCTGGACATCTGTTTTAATAGAGGTTTTAATCTTTTACCTGCACTGCCGATTTTCAGAGCGCCCTTCACAATGCAAGCTTCCTAATTCATCCCACCCAGAGCAGAAACTACATTACCCATTCACCCTTAAGTTATACAAGTGAATAGCGCATGTGTCGCTTTTCCCACTGTTAAGTGTCAACAACTCAACGTGGCCGGAGAAGGTGTGTGAAACTCGTTGTGAGTTATACTAAAGCAAAATCTTGAGTATTTATTGTCTGATAAACATTAAAAACTGTCTGCGGAGGTTGAGTCGTCCTGCAGCCCCCGCTGGCTGCTCATTGGCTGCAGCATCTTTTTTCTAAGTTCTAAAAAAATACCGTAGACGGCAAGGCACAAATTTAGATATTAATTTATCTAATTAATCTATAGCCTATGCACAAAGACAATATGATCTTTTTGTCCCCTTTTTGTTTTAAAGCTTGATGAAGAGAGAGAGCACAAGTTGCTGCAGCTGAGGAGGACAGTGATGCACGCACTGTAACCCTTTACTGTAAATTTACAGCGAATTTCTTACAGAATTGTACTGTATTTCCATAATACAGTATAAGGCTGTATAATTTACAGAGCAGCTGTAAACATACAGCACATTTCTGTTTTCCTCCCGATAAATTCGTAATACAGTATCAGACTGTAAATGCATTGCATTGTGGGATTGATTTTATTCGCGCTCAAATTCAGATGAGACATGACGCCAACTGATGTGCCAACTGTGCGAGTTTTTGTGAATTTGTAATTAAGCTTTTTGTTTCGTGTGAGCTTCGTTTCTTGTGAGCTTTTGTGTGCGTCTTTCAAATATTGCCTGTGACGCAGCAGAAACGGTTAACATCACATGAAGTTCATGAAGACGGGAGGAAGCGTCGGTCATGCATCTGTGAGCAAAAGTGGATTTTAGAGCTTGAGAAGACTGTTCAACTGACTGATACGGTAAGCCAATCTATTTTTATTTATTTATTACGTTCGGTTTTCTACATTAAGTTACACGAATAGTTTGATTTTGCGAACGTGGTTTTCTAACGGGAAAAAAACACTCCTTCTTTACCAAGTACGTTAACTTAACTTCGACATTTCACACAGCCAGCATACCATTTCATTTGCATGACCTGCTTATATAAGTTATATAAAATAAAAATCGCGAAAATAAAAATCACTCGTTCCACCGAGTGATTTACCATGTCATTTATATTGATTTACAGTGATTTGAAAAACTTTGTTTTACACTTGAAAAATCATATCAAAGAAGGCACCAGAGTGCCATGTCCATTTACATGCAATAAACAATTTTCTGTAGCGTCTACATTGACTTCACATTTATCCAGAAAACATTGAAACTCTTCAGCAGAAAGTTTGCGTCATAGTATACTGCAGTCAAATGTTTCAGTACAGATGCCGCATGGTGAGGCATCTAACATGGCCGAACTCTCACATCCACAGTCTGAATTGTTTGATTGTGGTGATGGCATAGAGCAGTTGGAGAATGTACTTTTGCCAGATAATGCAGATGAATCTCTTTTTTTGAAAAACATGGCTCTGTTTTATCTCAAGTTACAGGCAAAGCATATTCTCCCATCATCTGTGATTCAGTCGGTAATTGAGGGGATGCAAGACATCCATGATATTAGCCAGTCTCATTTGCTACTCAAGCTAGGGGAAAAATTGATTGCACTTGGTATTTCTGAAAATGATATAAAGAGTGTTTTGGATGTCTTGCAAACTGATGATCTTTTTCGGAGGTCTATTATTAATACACTTAGCACTGATAAGAGAAGAAAGTCTTTTTATAAAGACAATTTTAAGTTTGTGGATCCTGTCCCAGTCTGTCTTGGTCAAAATGAATCTGACAAGGAAAGCTTTGCTCAATACATTCCTATTAAGAAAAGCTTAGAAGCACTGTTCTGCTGTAAATCAGTGATAGAACAACATAATAATTCACGATCTGAAGTCAGAGCCAAAGATATCCTCTCTGATGTATGGGATGGCAACAATATTGATGAAAATATGCTGTTCAAAACTGATAAAGATTCATTAGCTTTAATCTTGTATGAAGATGCTTTTGAAGTTGCCAATCCACTTGGTTCTGGTAAGAAAAAGCACAAAATTCTTGCCGTTTACATGACACTTGCAAACCTGCTGCCTCACTGTAGGTCAGGCATTGACCCTATGCAGCTAGTTCTGCTGTGTAGGGAACAAGATTTTAGATTTTTTGGACAAGATTTGGTCTTTGCAACTCTGGTAAAAGACCTTAAAGACCTGGAGGAAAATGGTGTTGAGTTAGCGGATGGAAAGGTGCACAAAGGTACATTGTGTGCCATAGCTGGCGATAACCTTGGATCACATTACATTGGTGGCTTTGTTGAGAATTTCAGTAAAAGTAAAAACTTTTGCAGATACTGTGAAATTGACCGCCAAACATTTAACTCAGCTCCCCTAACAAAGGCATTAACAAGAACTGTTGAGTCGTATGAGCAAAATCTTAAGGATTTGGATGCTGATCAAACTGAAATTGCAATTGGTGTCAAATGTAATTCTCCCTTTAATGACCTGAAATATTTTCACGTTTGCCAGCCAGGATTGCCTCCCTGTCTTGGACACGATCTTTTTGAAGGTGTTGTGTCATTTGACCTTGCTTTGTATATCGATCATCTTGTGAATCAGGAGAAATGGTTCACATACACTGAACTAAATCATCGTATTAACCAGTTTAAGTATCTTGGGAATGATGCGCGTGATAAACCAGTTGAGATGACTCCTGGTACTGGGAAATTAAGTGGACATGCAGTTCAGAATTGGTGCTTTCTCCGGCTTTAACCTCTTTTGGTTGGGGAAAAGATTGTCAGTCCAACTGAAAATGAGGTATGGCAGTTAGTACTTCAACTCAGACAGATAGCAGAGCTCATCTGTGCTCCTTCCATTAATATTGGTCAGATTGCATATTTATCAGTGCTAATAGAGGAGTATATTGAGACTCGAAAGGTGGTTTTTCCAAATCATCCCCTTAAGCCAAAGCACCACTACCTGTGTCATTATCCTGAGCTCACTGGTCGTTTTGGTCCACTTATTCGCCTCTGGACACTACGCTTTGAAAGTAAGCACTCATACTTTAAACAGTGTGCGAGAAAATTGCACAACTTCAAGAATTTGAGTGCTACATTGGCAGAAAGACATCAACTTCTTCAGGCTTACCTACATGCTGGAAGCCCTTTCCCTGAAAATGTTGTGGCAGAGAGGGGAATAGAGTTTCATGTTAATGACTACAATGATGACATTCAAGGATCTGTTGCTGGTCTTAACTTTCAGCCAGGGAATACAGTAGCATGTAATGAAGTGACCGTAAAGGGAACACTTTATAAAAAAACATGCATGTTGTTTTGCAGAAGAATGATGAGGGAATTGTGTTTGGGAACATTCATTTAATTATTGTACATGACAATTGCGATGTGTATTTTGTCACAAAGAAAAGTCAGTCTTTTTGTCTTATAGACCAGGGAGTTCATTGCTTGAAACCACAAGATCAAGGCTACCTATGCATAAATCAAGACAGTCTACTGGATTACTATCCTCTGCCTGAGTATTCATTGTGTGGCTTGTCAGTAATTGTTCTCCATCATTCCTTCCCAATTTTAGAATAATGTCTGGAATGAAAGAAGTCCTGAAAGATGCTGTACTGTTGGTGTTGCCAAGCCTATCTCCAGATGTAACCAACCAGCTTGTTGAGAAGCTCATGGACCAAGGTGTTGAAGGCTTGGATGATTTGGTTTATGTAAAAGAAGATGACATTTTGGAGTTTATAAGACCTATCCAATGCAGAAAACTTCTTAGTTCATGGAAAAATCAAGGTAAAGATAAGGTTGATGTAAAAAAAACACACACAAATATAGTATATGGAAATTTAAAGGATTTATTCACCCAAAAATGGAAACCTTGTCATTAATTACTCACTCTCAAGCTATTCCAAACAAGCAAGACAATCTTTCATCTTCACTACACAAATGAAGATCTTTTTGATGAAATTGAAGAACTTTTGTCACTCCATAGATATTAGATTAATGGATGTTACACCAGGGGTGTAACATCTATTTTATGAAGCAACATGAGTGTGTTGTTTCCCCCCCTAAAAATCTTTATTTTCTACAACATTATCTCCAAGGGATGTTCACTAAAGCCCCATAATGCATGCCATGCTGTGTTGACATGAGAGCAGACATTGTTGTGTGAACACACATTTTAGATTATTATTTTGTAAATATTATTTTGTAAATAAACAAACCACTTCTAACATTAAAGATAAACCACTGGAGTCATATAGATTACGGTCTATAGATTACTCATATAGACAGTATACTCAACTGACAGTGGAAGTTGAGTATACTGTCTATAAAGGGACAGAAGTCTCTTAGATTTTATCAGGAATATCTTCATTTATGTACCAAAGTAAACAAAAGTCTTTCTGGTTTGGAATGACGTGAGGGTGAGAAATTTGTTTGTGTGAACTATCCCTTTTATCCTTTAAAATGCATTCTAGTACTGTTTATTATGTAAGTTGATACAATAACTGATTATTTATATATATAAACACAGAACATCAGAACTGCACAGTTGTACTGCCACCTGCTGAGGTTCTCCCCTCGGTTCCCCCCGAAACAAACACTACTCTTGGTTCACCTCCATCAAGCTCCTCAAGGCCAACATCAAGCAGTTTAGCATCAGCCAGTGTCACACATTCATGGACTGAAAATGTCCAAGTTCCCTGGAGCTTAGATTAGAATCCTTGCTGATGAAATGAGAAAACATGACAAAAACCCCACCAGATCACAGTGTCTTACTGTTAGTCGCAAAATAGTGAGCCAGTATCCAAAGTCTTTTGCTGACATGTTGGGTGACAAGCAGGTTGGGGGTGGATATGAATCTGTTCTTTCACAGCTGAAAGTACGCATCGAGCACCTGAATCGAACAAATACACTAAGTCATCATAGGATCCAAAGAAGTGACACCGGAACTACTAGAAAACGAAGTTCCACTGACTCGTATGGTTGTACAAGATGGCAGCCGGATCTTCCACCTAGGGAAACTTATGACAGTCTTGAAGTGAAACGTCAGAAGATGGAGGAGATGCATCTTCATGAAGGAATCTCTGGAGCAGAGAGAGGAGACGTTTGCAAGCTCATGGAGGAAACCTATTGGCTTCAGCGTCACATGATCAATGCAACCCCATCCCCTACAATTGCAGATATCAAAACTAAATGGCCATATCTTTTCACACAGAGGCATATATATGGACATTTTGAACAGCTTACTGACAAAAAAGTGCTCAGATGTTTGGAATTGTCTATTCAGGAGTGTGGACAAATCATAATTAAATTTTTCAAAAGCAAACCAACCAATGATGACATTCGAAGCATTCTCTCCAGAGGTGAAAATGATGTGGATGCCATGGTCATACAACTACTCCTTGCACACTTCAAAGAGAAGTTAGATGGGGTTTTCCTTCAAGCAGATGTAAGTAGAGATTATTCAACCAATCTAATTTATCTATAATCTCTTTTATGGATTGGTCTGTTGATCATGGTTGTACTGTCTTTTTTTTTAAATTTGTTTCAGGAATTTGCAACTCCATCTGATGTCCAGCATTCTCTTAATTTGCCAGAGAGTCCACGCCTTATATTTCTTGGTATGTTAACATTAAAGTCATTTAACCTTATAAAGTGAAGAGCAAGTCATCATTTACTTGCCCCACTGCAAAAAATTTTTTAATTAACTTCTATTTATTTATTTTTTTGTTCCCAAGTCTCTTTTCATTTTTTTCTTTTTTGCATGAAGAAGAATTTACTAGACAAGTAAAAAAAATATTGTTTTCCGAAATGTTTTTGCAAAAAAAATAAAATAAAAAAGGTTTAAGAAAACAATTTTAAGAAAAAAAAAAAAAAAAAATTTTTACTTGTCTAGTTTATTATTCTTGATGTAAGAACTTATAGTTATTTGTCTGGAAACTAGACCAAATAGTAACTAAGAAAAGCATTTTTTGCATTGGGGTGTTGTTCCGATATAGTATTACATTTTCAGGAAGAGAGTGGTGATGGTATGAGAAATATAAAAACAGATTTTAATTGGCAACATATGTATGGAAGAATCAACTGTGTTCAGCAAAATTGTGTGGTTGTGAAGTCCAGCTAACTAACCCTAATATTACTTTCATTTAACCAGGGAAAACTATTCCTCTAAATAGGAAATTGCACATATAAATTAAATTATAGTATTACTGTATTGATGAACCCTACCCAAAAGCACTATTAAGGCAGAATGAAATGGTGTATCCTGTGAACAGAGTACTTTTAACAGTTATGTAGAATTATGAATAGACAACTACATAGAACCAAATTGGAACCCACAATAGTATTATTACTTTTTCATTCTGATTTTTATTTTTATTAAAGGTCAATCTCTGAGCAACCAGCGCTGGATGTTGAGTTTGGAGGGTCAAGTTGTGTGTGAAGGAGCACAGCCCAACTTCATCACTGGACTGGCAGCGCTGTTTGCCTCCTTCTATAACTTCAATTTACAGTACCAGGAAGAGGCAGCATGCACCCTTGAGTTTGTTCAGAGGTAAGTCATTGGCATATTTGAAATATATGTTTTAGACTCAATTGTCACTAACCTTTGTCTTGACAGTATTTGTTAAGGACTTCATTTTTTTTTTTCATAAATGTGTACAGCTGACTACTGCGAATAACAATATGGACCTGGTTTCACACACTGCAAAACATGCTTTTCTTACGTAGTGTTTTTGTCTTGTTTCCAGTCTCAAAAAAAAAAAAAAAAACTTAATTTGGAGTAATTCCCTTGGAAAACAAGACGTTATATCTTATCTAATTTTACGTATCTAGTAAATGCATCTAGATTTAGGATTTTATTTTGATATTTGGACAGGGAACCAGACAAAAAGAAAAGCATTTTTTGCAGTGCAGACAGGGCTTAGCTTGAAGGGTTAGTTCACCCAAATGGCAAAATTATGTCATTGATAACTCACCCTCATGTCGTTCCAAACTAGTAAGACCTTCATTTATCTTTGGAACACATTTTAAGATATTTTAGATTTAGTCCGAGAGCTCTCAGTCCCTCCATTGAAGCTGTGTGTACGGTATACTGTCCATGTCCAGAAAGGTAAGAAAAACATCATCAAAGTAGTCCATGTGACATCTGATATTTTGAAGCATCGAAAATACAATTTGCTCCAAAAATAACAACACTTACGACTTTATTCAGCATTGTCTTCTCTTCCGGGTCTGTTGTGAGTGCGTTCACAACACTGCAGTGATGCTGCTGACGTGTTATCTTTGTTATTGGGCACACCAGAAAACACGTCAGCAGCTTCGTGAGAGCGCTTACAACAGAACTGGAAGAGAAGACCATTTTAAATAAAGTCGTAATTGTTGTTTTTTTTTTTGGACCAAAATGTATTTTTTATGCTTTATAACTGACCCTCTGATGTCACATGGACTACTTTGATGATGTTTTTCTTACCTTTCTGGACATGGACAGTAGACCGTACACACAGCTTCAAAGGAGGGACTGAGAGCCCTCGGACTAAATCTAAAATATCTTAAACTGTGTTCCTACGGGTTTGGAATGACATAAGGGTGAGTCATATATGACATATTTTTTATATTTCGGTGAACTGACCCTTTAAGCCAGGTCTAGGCCTTAGTAAAATAAGGGTATTTAAAGGGATGGTTCAGAGTAAAATCAACCTAGGGTCATTTTCACCATGATATTGAGCCAAATGCCCTGATTCAGTACCTGATGAGGGGATTATATTGTTAATAAGCTGGGTGAATAGTGGTTAAATCTCTCTCTCTCTCTCTCTCTCTCTGTGTGTGTGTGTGTGTGTGTGTGTGTGTGTGTGTGTGTGTGTGTGTGTGTGTGTGTGTGTGTGTGTGTGTATATATATATATATATATATATATATATATATATATATATATATATATATATATATACGCACAGTCTATAATATCTCATTGTGTTTTTTTTCTCTTTTCTGCATTTTAGACGCTTTGTTGACATCAATCCTGAACGTGGATCAAAAGCAAAAAAAGGAAAAGTGACTTCAAAGAAAACTGGCCAAGTCGTGCAAAAAAAGAACGCAACTGTAAGCCCACCAGTTTCCTCACTTCTGCGAAAACTTGCAGACTTTGAATGGAACTTTGTTTAGAACCTGTCAGCAAGTACATTCAAAGTAATTAAGATGACTGCATCGTTAATTCCATTTATAAAAAAACAACTGCCATTTCAGTCATTTTGAGGTTCTATTCTTTTTTTTCTTTATTTTTGACTCTGTACATTTCTGAAAAAAAAAGGAAATTTGTTAAATGTCAACAAGATTACTATATTATAAAGTGTTGTGTTCAACTTACATTTTAAATGTAAAAAAAACAAACAAAAAAACCAGCTGGCATTTCAGCCAAATGTATATTAGGCAATATGTCTGGTCGTTGCTTTTAAAATAAATGTCTTAAAACACAGATAATGTTGTTGTTTTTTTTTTTTTTTTTTTTTGCTGTAGACAGGAAAATACAGTATGTGGATGGCAACTCACCTGCCAGTATTTTACTGTAAATTTACAGTAAAACGGTTTACAGAACTAGTACTATAAATTCTGTTTACAGTACTAGTTCTGTAAAAATACAGTATGTGGCTGGCAACCCAGCTGCCAGTATTTTACTGTAAATTTACAGTACAACGGTTTACAGAACTAGTACTGTAAATTGTTTACAGTACTAGTTCTGTAAAAATACAGTATGTGGCTGGCAACCCAGCTGCCAGTATTTTACTGTAAATTTACAGTACAACGGTTTACAGAACTAGTACTGTAAATTATGTTTACAGTACTAGTTCTGTAAAAATACAGTATGTGGCTGGCAACCCAGCTGCCAGTATTTTACTGTAAATTTACAGTGAAAAGTTTTACAGTGCGCGTACAGGAGTGATTGACAGTTCGCGGCACTGTGTACAAAAAATACTCCGCTACACAATTATTTCCTTATTTTCGTTTAAGCTTATTAACGTTAGCGTTACAGAAAGGTCTGATTTACGCACTGTTACAGTTAATGGTTTTTTTTTTTTTTTTAAACAATGACATTTGAGTTCATGATTTTAATGTTGCTGTTTCTTGTGGCAGACTGAAGAGTAATCCGGCAGAGTTTTATACTGAAACTTTCCGTCTAAAAGTCCTTCCTTGGTCTTATCCATATTTCTTTGCACGTTGAACACACATAGGCCACAACTGGAAATAAAAAAAAACTGCAACCGCGTTAATTGCGTTATTTTTTTTTAACGCGTTAAATATTTCAAATTAATCGAATGCGTTAACGCGCTAATTTTGACAGCACTAATATATATATATATATATATAGCTGTGCACTGACTGACTTACTGACCTTAGACACAACTTGAGAAAGTGTACTTTAATGTACTTTTAAAAAGAAGTAATAGACTTTAAGAGCATACTTAAGTGTGAACTGAACTTAATGTTTTCAGACACTTAATTGCATGTTTACTGCAATTGAATTGAAATGCATTATAAGTTAAATTGATATAAAATGCAATTAGCTGAAGTTTAAAGTGTTTAAAGTCTTCTTAACTGTAGACTTAAGTACATTTTTACATGCAATTTAATAATTTATGTATTTGAAGTATGGTTCAAATCTATCTATGGGAAACTATAAAATATATTAACAAATACTTTAATATCATTATAGTTGTAACTCGTATGACATTACATAGATTTGTAATTATTTATTTGTAATGATGGTGCAATATATTACTTTTCAAAATATAAACATATCAACATATATCAATTAACATTATTAAAAATCAAGTGCGTTACATGTGCTAGTTAACACATCAAAATAAGTTTACTTCATCAAAACGTGACAAAAGATGATCAAAACAATGATTTAAGATGTAATTTAAAGTAAAAGGTTATTTTGACATTAAAGTCACTTTTTAAAAGTGTACTTAAGTGTGTTTAAAACATTCATAAAAGTTTTTCTCTTTAAGTCACTTAAGTAGCCTTTTATTTAATAAATATTATACCATCTGCAAGTATTTTCTTTTTTAAATATACTTTTAAGATTAGAATAACACTACAAGTGCACATTCACTACAATTAAGCTAAATTTTTTTTTTTTACAAGTGACCCGTCAAAAAAGAAAAAAAAAAACTACGTGTGCAAAACCCTAGCAAAGAAACGCTGTTAGTTAAACTCATGATAACCAATGCGGTAAAGACAAATTAGGCAGGGAAGTCATTTTTCCATGACGTTTCAAATGAAGGAGATGGTTTGAGGTTTATCACCACACACACACACACACACACACACACACAGAGCACCTGCCAAACACACAGTCAGTCTCTCTCAGGTTGATTTTCCATGCAAATATAATCTTTTTATATGAAGAGTGATTGAGGAGATGCAGCCAAACAAGCTTCATCTGTCACTGAAGCTCTGATAGTCCTGATGAACATCTCATCTCACTTCTTTATTTTTATAGACAGACAATCCCTTTAAACAGGAGATTCAAGCAAACAATAATTTGTCTGTTTAGTGCTCTCAGCTGAATCTCTCTGCTGTCTGGGAGAAATAATTAAGACATTGCTGATCTGATCTGTGAAGTGTCTCTCCTGTGCGTGTGTGTGAGAGGAAAGAGACCAGTGTTAATCTCGTTAAGGTGATCCGATCCTTGTTTAAAAGATCTAGGCTAATTGAATTGAAATAAAAGCCATCGCTGTGGAAACTCCATGGAGAGCTGATGGAGGTGCTCTGAGATCTGAGAGACAGATGCTGCGGCTCAATTAAACTCTCTCAATCACTCTCAATCACTCAAACACAAACAGCAGCTAAACAATGACGACCAGACCACTTCCTGTTGCCTGTCTCTCTCTCTCTCTCTCTGAAGCAGGTGTAAATGAGAGCCATGTGCGAGCGCTGCAGGTGTAAAACATCTGAAACTTCCAGGAGATTGCTGACATTAATTAACTTCTTGATCTCTGGACTGAAACCTATGCCACTTCCCTGGCCAAACCAAACTTAGAGAAATTATGTTGTTTAACACACATAAAATAAGTGTAAAGTACATTTAATGGTTTAAAAAATACCTAAGAAGAAGCTTAGCAGTATACTTATGTGCAAAACTAATCAACTATAAGTACATTAAGTTAAATTAAACAATCGTCGACTCCAGTATAAAAGCTATGGATGCACGGGTTCAATACGCACAATTGAGTACACTTTGAAGCATACTTTTGTCAAATTTTTTCAGTTCAGTACCTAAATGGTACACTTACAAAAATACATCTGCAAACTACAAAAGTGGCCTAATTTAGTCTTTATAAGTTTAAATGCACCTGCTGCATTTATAGTATTGTAAATTAAAAAGAGTACCAACTTCGTTTCAAAATGGTACACTCACAAGTATACTATTGTAAACTAAAAAGTGAAACAAATTTTTCCTGATACATATTGAAATAGTACACTTCCAAGTATACTACTGTTAACTAAAGAGGGAACTAAACTTTTGAGATAGTACATTAACAACTTAAAAGTAAAAAATGTAGTCCTAATAAGTGCTGAAAGAGTGCACTTACAAGTAGTAAACTAAAAGTGAACCAATTTATTCGTAATAAGTGCTTAAATCTTACACTTGCAAGCAAACTATTTTAAACTACAAAGTGGTCCAATTTAATCCCAAAAAGTTGCAATAGTACACCTACAAGTATGCATCTCTAAATTAAATAAATTAACAAATTTAGTCCTAAAATGGTACATTTAAAAGTACTGTTGTAAGCTAAAAAGTGAAGCAACTTAGTTTCAAAAAAATCTGAAGCATAAACTCACAAGTATACTATTTTAAACTTTTTACAAAAGACCAATTTACACCAACCTGAAACCGGGAACTTTGAGCTGCTGCTTGGATCTTTAACCATTAAACTCACAGCTCAGACAAACATTGACAGAACAGAAAAGACCAAAACGAACGAGTTACTGTCTGGCAATGCTGTATGGTGAATGAGGTCATAACTAAAGGTCATTTTGAGTGAATGTGTAACACAGAAGTGTGCTTAACTGAAGTTAATGTTTCCTTTAAATCTTGAAGTACACATTATATAATAATTTAGTTAAATATAATATTAATGCAATAAAAGACCACTTACTGCAAGTAACTTAAGTGAGAGATAAGCTTTCATGAACACCTTGGTAATAATGTCACATTAAAAGTTTTAATTAAAAGTATATTAAAAGTATATTAAAGTACTTATTTTTGTAGAGTGTTTTGAAATTATGGGCAAAGTTAATTTAATTGAAATGTAATACACTGCAACTTCGTCATTACAAATGTGTAATTATAAATTAAGAATATAAATGATATTAAAGTATATTTACACCATATTAAACAACATATTTCAATAGACAGCAGAAGTAAATATGAAATAACTTCTAAAAATGTACTTGAGTCATATTTAAGTGGGTCAAAAATACTCTAAAGTTCAGCTTATTGCATTTAATAGCGTTCTAAACTATAACACTTATAAAACTAATTGCAATTAACATAGAATTAAGTTGCAAAAACATTAAATTCACTTCACACTAACTATGTATATTACGAAAGTTAAACAGTATGCAACATTTCCACAAGGGTTACAACATAAAATGTATCAATATTTGAAGAAATGATCACTAAAATGTTACTTAAATACTTTTATGAAAGCCTTGTTTTGCCTCAAAAGGAAAAAAAGGAAAAAAAAAGTCACAGTTACTTTTTTCTCTCTCTTTCCCTGAAATTGGCTTCCATACAATTTCATTAATTTCTATTCTTGCACTACAAGTTCTATTTCCTAACACAACCTGCAATAAAATTAACAATTTGTTTCACATAGCTGTTAAATAAATGCCATATTTTAGCACAGCTCCAGAACTGCAACTCTGTTTCACACAACCAGTCATCAATTATGAAATGAAGTGTGTGTTTGTGCACTCGTACTTAGGCTGTGTTTACTAATCGAGGGCGAAGGGCCGTGTTCAGGGCGCAAGTCGACATGTTTTGAGATCGTTGGGTCAGGGCTCATTCTGACCACCGCATGAAATCAGTTTGATTTTTCTCCCAAATTCCATGTCTCTGTTTAAAACGGATCTGGATTCTGTTCAAATTCTCAAATTGACGTTTTATTAATCAAATAGAATGCTAATCAAAGTTTTAAAATGTACAAAATGTAATAGTTTTACTTATTTATTTATTTCTATATTCTGTTTTCATGGTCACATTTTGTCTAATCAATTGAAATTATGAAAATCCTACAATTTAATAACTTTTTAAAAGCTTAGCAAAAATGTGAACCCTGTGAAATTTGTTTTATTTTTTGCCAAATTCACTGTTCTTCATTCAAATCATTCAAATATTTAATGGTTAAATTTAATTGTCTAATTAATTGAAATTATAAAACTTACACAATTGAGATAAACTGTATTATGGTTATTATTACTTTGAGAAGTACATTCTACTATATTACCATAGTAATATATTTGTGTGATAATTTCTCAATTAAACTGAGCTTTTATTTTGGCGGGTTGTACTGAAGACCTTTGAGTTTCTGTGTTTATTTGATGATGAATGTTGTTGAAGTTGATGATGTTTATATATTTTATATGTAGGGGAAGTCATGGCCTAATGGTTAGAGAGTTGGACTTGCAATCAAAGGGTTGTGAGTTCGAATCGGCAATCGGCAGGAATTGTGGGTGGGGGGAGTGCATGTACAGTTCTCTCTCCACCTTCAATACCACGACAAGGTACAGAACCCCCAACTGCTCCCTGGGCAGTTGGCTGCCCACTGGTCTGGGTGTGTGTTCACAGTGTGTGTGTGCACTATGGATGGGTTAAAAGCAGAGCATGAATTCTAAGTATGGGTCACCATACTTGGCTGAATGTCATGTCACTTTGTCTATATTTCCCAAATGAAATTTGAGAAATGCTACAAAATTTAAACCATGCTTTTCCAAAATCAATGACATTCGGCATTGTAAAGTAAAATCCATTATCATGACTGGACTCCATCCATGTCCGGTCCAACAGGTCACGACTGTGGCATCACTGTAAACTCCAGATGAGAGAGGCAAAGGTTCAATAAGGCAGATGTGAGTCCATTTACCGCACAGCTGAGCCAAAACCTCGCTTGATAAAATTGAGTCTGTCCAGTTTAGCATAACCAAAATCCAGCCAAGATGGCTAAAGATCAGTATCCATCCAAATGGGAATGTCACACTCCAAACTTTTGACTTTTACACTAATAACTCCTTATCAGCTGACTGAAGTTTTTGCTTCCTTCTTGTTTTCACTGAACTTGAGCACTTGAGAGACTGCAGAGTTGAGCTAAAATCTAAGTTGCCAAGCAGCAGATATATAATGGAGGAACAGGTCAGAACAAATTAACACACAACAGAGCCAAGATGGCCGATCTAGAAGAGGTTAATTACTATCTAGCTACAGTGTCACGAAACTGAACCTTTTGTGCTAAGAGACCGGCTCACATCTTCACATTAGAGGAAGACTGACCGCATGACTCACGGGTCGATCCGCAGCGAAACCTCTGCAGACGGACGAATTAATGACGAATACAGGACGCTTTTCATACCAAACTTCAGCTCCATCCATCGCATTGTCACCATTCTGACAGAAAATCTGATGGTTTTAACTAAAACTACATCTCATCCAGAACTGCTGTCCTGGGAAAAATCCTTACAGAAAGACAAATAAAAAGTGATTTTACATTTTCTACACAGTCCTGCCCTTGTGTGCTTAATTATATTGAATGTGCACTTGTTGTGTGCTTCAAATCTTAAAAGTATATTTGTAGATAATTCAAAATTAATAAAATCAAAGACCACTTAAGTGATTTAAAGGGAAAGTTCATCCAAAAATTTAAATTTGCTGTTAATTTACTCACTGTCAGGCTCTCCGAGATGCAGATTACTTTTTCTTCAGTAGAACAGTGAAAAAAAGTTTTTAGCTGAAACCAAGGTCCTTGGTGATTCATAACATGCAAGTCAATAGCTGCTGTCACTTTAAGAGTCAAAAAAAAAAAAGGAATATGTAATTAATAGCCATGACACCGGACAATATATTAATGTTTTACAAAGCGAACCAATCAATCTGTGCAAGAAACTTATTTTTTTATTTTTTACAACACTACCTTTAATCCAGAGTCTCAGGAAAATCGCCCAGAGTAATGATCAGTTCATGAACAGTCATTCATGTTGCTTTTTTGACTCTCAAAGTAATTGTAGCCAATGACTTGCATTTTATGAATCACCAAGTACAACAGTTTCAGCTAAACAACGAGTGTGAGGAAAAAGTGGTCTTTTATTTCATTAATATTGTATTTTCTGCAAATACATTATAAAAAATATACACTTGTATGAATGTAAAAGCTGTATTAACACTACAAGTGCACATTCAACCCAAATAAATGCTTTTCTTTTTCACATGGGATTTCTTGCAGCTGAAGAGAATACAGAGGGCAGATTCATACTCTGCTACAACTTCAATGAAAGCAGTTTTCTAATTGTAAATGTATTCATGTATGCATTTATTGCACAGACAGGCGTTTCAGGTCTGCGTGTCTATGGAGAATCTGTTTACTGAAAAGCGTGTTGTCGGTGTGCCAAAGCCTTCAGAAAGCATCCGCATCATTGTTTTGTGAATTATGTGTAGCCCAGACTCACGCAAGTGTTTAACGTTTCTTCTGAGGATGTTTCGTGTTCGCAGTAATAATCTCCAGTCAGCTCTTAAAGTGCCTGGAGTAGATGACAGCTTATTAGTAAAAGTCAAAAAGGGACACACGGCCCTTTCCTGCAAAAGCTCCCATTTTCCAGTTTTTCTGGAGTAATGCGGTGGGAATAGCTCAAGGTGTTCCTAGTATTGTCAGCTTTTCTCTCTTTATGCATAAGCAGATAAACACTGTTAAGTTTGTTAAAACAGCTGGAAGGCGTGTTTAGTTGAGCAAAGGCCATTCCTATTCAACATAAATGTAACTTTTTTTTTTAAATTGCAAATACAATTTCTATATGTTTACACAGTTTAAACATGCATAAACAGTAAAAAATAAATTAAACTGGACATAAAATTAGCATAATTTATTATTAATTATTAGTTTTTGCATATGCATTTGATTTTATTTAAATAATATCTTCGAAATGCATTTATTCAATCAGCTAATTTGTTGGTGATTGAAGCTGTTTTTAACGCTTCTAAGGACGAAAGAGCAGACAGAAGTGTTTATAAAACTCCGGGGAGAGAACGATGAGCTCTTCACCCGCGTCTTGCTTGGCGCTGTCACGGTTGCTAGGCGACAGGATATGAGCAACGGGTAAGGGAGGGAACTGAAAGAAGGGTAGGCTGTCCAAATTCACAAACACCGACTTCCGGTTTTTGCGGTCGCCGGAGGACCCCTCCTCCTTCAACCGGGTAGGAAGGATCCTAAGGAAGATGCAGACCCTGAATTTGGACACAGCTAAACAGAACTAACAAATATTGCTACAAGTGTGACTGCATAATATAATAATTATTAATGATTAATAATATTAATAATGTTCATCGTCTGTGTGTGAATGAGTGAGTCACGACTGAACGAATAAACAAACAAAAACTGATGTTTGTAGTAAATGATGTACACACTTTTCAAAGCCCATTTGCTTTCTTCATCTTTATCAGTCCCCGTCTCCTTCAGCATGTCAAACCTAACTCGTAGCCACTAATGCACACAAGGACGGTTGTGTTTTCTCCGACAAATGGCCGAGAATGGAAACAATAAGTGTGGCATGAAGGACAAAGACCCTGAATCCTCAAATCCCAAGAGCGTATGATTTCTCCCTTCTCTCCAGCTCTTGTTGTGATGAAAGAACATCTCCGGCAGAGAGTCTCTTAAAAACACTCATCAAAAAGTCTTTGATGGGCAGAAAGAGACTGAATAATACAAATGTGAAGAAAAGGAATGTCAAAAATAAAAAAAACGCCCTGAAGAGCAGAAGTGAATTGCCTGATCGTGTTTCCAGTGACCTTCCCTCCAATCTGCTCCTGGTGTGGAAGTCTCTCCAGTTTGTGTGTGTGTTTCCAATAACCTCCAGGGGGTTCTGTTGAATGTATGGACTGATGTTGGGGCCGACGGGGTTTGACAGGTGTGTGTGGACCCCTCATGAGGGCCGACGGGGTCAGAGAGGGGGGACGGGGCCGTGACAATGGCTTCATTCAGCGCTGCAGGGGAACGTGACTTACACACGGTTATCCAGCTCAGAAACACTGAAGGAATTAGAAGGTCAGTGTGTGAGAGAGTCGCAGTTCGCTCTAGTTTGGATGCTGATAGGTAATTTAAGATCTCCATTATGCCGACTACCCCAGGAAAACACTAATGACCGAGGAACACAAACAATTTAGTTTTTTTTCCCAGCCTTTTTACAATATTCAGTATACATGTCCATTCACAAGTTCCATTCAGTCTTCGGGGTCGGTGTAATTATTTATTTTCTAAATAAGTCTTCTGCTCACCAAGGCTGCATTTATCTGATCAAAAATACAGTAAAATTATGAAATATTATTACAATTTAATCTGTTTTTCTGTGTGATTATATACAATTTATTTATGTGATGCACAGCTGTATTTTCAGAATCATTCCTCCATTCTTCAGTGTCACATGATCTTCAGAAATCATTCTAATATTACTAAATAAACATTAGTGTATGTCCACATGAGATTTGTGCCGGTATTCGGTAATGCGATATATTGCGGTGACTAATATGCATGATATTGTTATCGTGGGCACTTCTAAATACCGTGAATAAATATACATTACAAATTATTTAGAATTTGGAATGCATTTTAAGAATATTATTCCCATCAGCTGCTTAAAATGCACAACACCGCTGTATGCTGCAAGAAAGAGAGCATGCGCTCTGATGTGAACAAGCGCGCATGAGAAGCAGATGGAGGAACACGTGAGAGACGCGCTGAATGAAAGCACATTCACTCTCCAATTCCAATTCCAAATCTCACTATTCCAATATTTAATAACACATTGTTAAAATTGAAAGTTGCAACTGTTATTTAATGAGCTAACATGAACTAAGACTTGCATTTTTAACAAAGATTAATAACTTCTATAGCAAATGTAGCTATTGCTCATTGTTTAGCTGTGCATTTATTGAATAAGCACTATGCGATGTCCGAACTGATTACACTATATTTTATGTATTGCACTGTATTTTATGGAAAAATCTTTTTCTATTTTTAAACTGTCTTAAATTCATTTTAAGTCAATTTTTAAATAATTTTCAAGTTCTTAAATTGCGTTTTATTTTTGTGATTATTTTTCTTCATGACTTTTTTATTTCTTTTTTAATTTACCATTGTATATGAAATGTTCTTTCGTACTTGCTTTGGTTTGTATAGTTCTTTTGCACTTTAATGTGTAAAACATTTAACTTTTATATATTTTTCTGTATTGCTTTGTTTTAAATGTTTTGTTATTTTTGTTATAAGAAAAAAGTTATTTAACCTATTATAATGTATTACACTTTTTTAAAACAAAATTTCAATACCATGATAATACTGTATACCGTGATAAAAGCATGATCAATTAACCGCAACAGGAAAATTAGATACTGGCATATCCCTAGTCCACATATGTATCTATTAGGGCTGTGAATCTTTGGCAAGGCAGCGATTCGATTCGATTCGATTACGATTCATAGGTTTTCGATTCGATTCAAGAACGATTTTTGCAAATTTAGAACGAATCAATTTGATTCGATTCACAATTAAATTCGATTCGATTCTGCATTCTTTAAGTGCATTCATGGGATTATTTAAATGCTTCTACTAAATTCTTTAAATGCTTAGTCAGGGAGCAAATTACAGTAGCATTTATGGTTAGAGAACCATAGGTTAGAAAAAAGGAAAAACAAACATTTTTTTTTTTGTCCATTGTTAAATGCTAGTTTAATGATGCGACATGGCATACGTAAGCCAAGTTTTTAAAAAAGAGCTTAAAGAGTATTATGTATAAGCTAACATTTTGTCACACCAGGGACGTAGCCATCATTTCAGAAGTGACAGAAATGTCAAATACAATCATTTTATGTATGTAGCTTATATAATAATAATAAAAATAATTAATAATATTTATTAAAAATTATTATTTTTTTACAAGGAATTATCTTCTTTTTTTAATTACTTTTAATTAGCTGTAATAAATCAAATACACTGCTGGACAATAATCAATCATTTGTAATCAATATTTTTTTCCTAATGGCAATTTTATGATTGTTTTATATACTAGGCTACATTTAATTAGCAATTATTTAAATTTTCTGCACAGAATAAGGTAGAAAATATACTTTATAGTTTCTGTACTGTAATAAATGTCAATTAGCCAGTAGCGGTTTTAGGCACGGGC
This sequence comes from Carassius auratus, assembly GCF_003368295.1. NCBI lineage: Eukaryota > Metazoa > Chordata > Actinopteri > Cypriniformes > Cyprinidae > Carassius > Carassius auratus. The sequence goes on along the minus strand of NC_039249.1, from coordinate 27,284,228 downwards.
GAACCGGGCAGCCGCCCGGGGCGTAATTTTTTCGTGACACATTGGGGGCGGCATCACGAGCAGATAAACAAAAAATCATCTGTGTCGCGAAGCGGTTTTTCATCATTTATATAATTTCACTGTGTGTGGAATTGGCAAATCGGCGCTCCCTGCAGCTGCCGGCGCCCCTGCTTGCTGAAAATGTACACTGAAAATGCGCACAGAAGCTTTGTGTTGTGGGGCGAGAGGCGCGCGGCGTGCGACATTTCACCTCTGGGTCTCTCTCAAATGGCACGGACAGGGCGGGGGTGGACGGGGACGGGGGATCCACACTAGTAATATAATTAATAATAGGCTAAAGTCAGTCACACACCTCGACTTTCTTCCAAATAACGCACATTTCATTCATAATGTTATAATACAGGCCTATAGTTCCTGAAAATGAAACTAGGTAATACAAAACGATTATGCGGTCATCAAGGTGAATTGGTTTAGTCTTGACTTCTGGTCCTGAGTGACAGTTGGGGGGATGGGAAATCTGTTGATTGTCGAGTGCCAAATAAACAGAGATGGAGAAGAAAAGGTCAAAGCCAGGAGCCCAATTTCGAAAAAAAAGAGGAGAAACGAGCAAAAGATAAAGGTATGCAACTATTGTCTCTGTATGATTACAGTATCCATTTCATGAATGAAGGGCTAATGTTAATTAGAGCTGAAACAACGAATCGATTTAATCGATTAAAATCGATTATTAAAATAGTTGTCAACTAATTTAGTAATCGATTCGTCGCTAAATAAATTGTATTTGCCATAAGCGGCTCATTTCGTGCATATTTCAAATCTGCGGTGACCAAAGTGTGGCAGTAATGAGCCACCGGAGGTTTTACTCAGCCAGTACAGCAGGTGAAGTAGCGAATAGCCAATAGCTGGCCTCGTTTTATGTCACGTGCTTCCCGAACAGCGTCTCTGCAGCATTCAGCGGGAAGTGGGAGTACTTTACTTTGAGCCTTTAAAATGAAGAGTAACCTGTAAACTCTGCACTACTGAACTGTTTAAGGGGCCGTTCACATATCGTGTCTTTTGCGTGCTCAAGTTCGTTATTTCCTATGTAGGCGCGCAGTATGCACTCTCATAATGGAAGCGACGCGTTCGCGACACGCACGCGGTGCGATGCGCCCGTTTTTCCAGGCGCGTCCACACCGCATCCATTTATCCTTTGCTGAAATTTCCGGGTCTTCATGGAGAGGGCACGTCATGGAGAGAGCACGTCATGGTTGCTTAGCAAAGGCAGACGCCTCAGGGGCGCTTCTGCCCGAGCGCTTTGGAAAGAAGGAGAAAGCGACGCGACTAGCGTTTTCCACGCGTTTTTAGGTGCGATATGTGAACGGCCCATAAGAATTTTAATTGTGCAGATTCTCCAGTACAAGATTGTTTGCAAATGTTTAGTCGTAAAAGCTGATAACATTGCTTTTTAACAGTTAACATTTAAAGCTTTACAAACATGTTATGTGATCAGTTTGTCGTTTACCAGTTCATAATTCAGACTTGCAGCCTAATTATGACTGAATGAGAGAGGTAAAATGCACTTCTTTTCACTGCTCTTTTTCACACAGCAGGTTTTTTGTGTGTGTCCCATTTTTTTTTTTTTTTCTGGACAACCTTCTGATGGATTTTACTTTAAATTTTGAGTTCCATTCAGGTTTCATGCCATTGGCACTTTTTTTCGAAGGATTGTTTACAATTTCACAGCATAAGCTATAAAGCTTTTTCCCAGTAAATAATAAAATACAATGCACTGCAATTTTATTCTGTTTTATCCTTATACTTCGTGAACATATGTTCTCAAAGATTCCTTAAGCTTTGTTTGGGATGTTAAACTACTTTAGGAGCTCTAAGGACTGCCATGGTGAAAACAATATTTGAAATCTCCTTGTGAATTTTGCTAGAGTATGGGTCAGTGTTTTGATTGCAGAAGAGTTCGACAAAGGATTACTAACATAAAACAACTCCAGGTATATTTTTGATGAGGATATGACAATGCAAAATGGTTAAAATCTCTTAAAAATCTATGCTGAATGATAAAGACCCTTTATTAATAATTTACTTGGGGAAAAAATGGAAAAAACTAAAATATAAGTACATAAACCGATTAATCGATTAATCGTAAAAATAATCGACAGATTAATCGATTATCAAAATAATCGTTAGTTGCAGCCCTAATGTTAATTGGTGGTGGGTATAACTCTTTGTTAGCCTTTTTACTATGATGCTTGCTATTCTTATACAACAATTATTTGGTTTCAACTCAATCACGAGATCTAATTTATAATATTGTGCTTTGCAATAAAGCTGTTACAAGTTCAGTTATGATTTCCATCATTTTTTTAACGTTAGGCCCTGTAAATAACCAACTGCATTTTCAAATCTGTAGGTTAAAGACGAACATTTGCTATTTATTTGCTACACAGTATGCTAAGTATAGTTTCCTAAGTATAGTTTTACAAGTCATAACTGAAAGTGTGTCATGCGTATAATTTGAGGCAGTAACCTAATGGCACCTCCATGAAAGTTAGATTAATATACAAATTTTGGTTGAAAAATATCTTGAAACCCAAAAAGTTTTTGGTGATTAAAAAATAAAATCCCATTGTTTTTGCCTATACATATAATTTAAAGTAATTTTATTTTTTAAACAACTGAGTCCCAGTGACCATAGCATAACATGAATAAAATATAATTTTTCAATATATATATATATTTTTTTTACTATTTGTTTCTATGCTCTAAACAATCTGATGATATGGGGGGAAATAATAAAATAAATACATGTTTTTTTTCCGGGTCTAGGAGGATATAGCGTGTAATGACAGACATTTAGTGTGTAAGGGCATGTTTATGTAACCCTTCTATTATGTTTTGAGTCAATTTGACCCCAGGCTGTTTTAGCTTTATAAAACATTATCCTATGGTCTTTTGATTTCAAATGCAGTTCAATTGCAATTTCAGGGGCACTTCTAAAATATTTTGGAGCATCCTCTACCACTGGTCAGGATGAGCCAACCACCTCCTCCGCTACACATGTCTCCACAAATATCTGATATTGAGGATGAAGACCTCTTTTCCTCTACTTCTCCCCAGCATGAGCTTTCAGGTGTGCATATCATGTGTGTTTGTGTGTGTGTGTGTGTGTGTGTGTGGGCTACAAGACAACTGGACAACTGCAATTTAATGTAACTTTAATATTTCTGATAATTTATGAGTAGGACTGTGTTTTTTCACTGCTATGTGTTTTGAGTAATATGCCAATATGCCGTCTGATAGAAATGCCTGGATCTGAACCCCCACTTAGTCCCACTGGTGAGGATGAGCCTCTGTCAACCGACCCTGCTCACTGGCCCTCATTGGGGGGGGGGGGCTGGTGCTCGAAAGGGGTCTCGCCCAGGGTGTATTTCAATCTAGAACCGCCACTGCAATTAGCACTGCATCATTCATAAATTGTTTGTGGGGTTGTTTTTTTTTTTTGTTTGTTTCATCAGTTCATTCTTATTCAGTTTAGCTGCAGATATAGCCTGGCACGTCTATGAGAGCGAGATCGCTTCTCTTTCAGTGTGAAAACGTCTCCATCTCTATTTAACTTTTCCTCTCCATCAGCGAATGATTCTGAGAGAAAACGCGCCAGATGTCTTTTTGCTAATGAAACAAACGCTACTTTCATGCATATTATCAGATAAATATCGCGCTCTTATTTCAAGGTCGTTGTTAATGCTGTGGTTAATTTTAAAAGTTTCCTTCTTATATTCGGTTCATCCGCATTGTTTAAAAACATTTATCATTCAATGGACGCGTGCGTATGATTTAGACACTTACATTTCTGCTCCGTCCATGCAATAAATACAGCTGTCGACGGCCCCGGTAACTCCGTCGGTAAGATGCAGAGAGCCATTGACAAACTACAGAAAAGTAAAACTACTTACTGGCCACGAGTCCTATAGAGTAGCCTATAGATCACACGTCAGCTGCGTCAGAGGCGAACGGAGCGCGAGCGCAATCCTGTGACAGTCTCAGGAGGTAAACAGTGGAGCGCGTGAAGTACAGATAAGAGGCACGATCCAGGAACACTCTTCAAGGTCTCCATTAATTCGTGCGGGTGTAGTAATTTAATGTGCATACATTTTGAAAGCATTGAATCGCTATAGAAATCGCGATTCATTCGATTCTTAGCATTTTGAATCAAGATGTTACCCCTTGTTTTTCTCTAACAGAATGATAATTTGTATAATGTCTTGATATGTGTAACTGTTTAATGCAATTAATTATATAATAAATAATGTGTGTGTGTGTGTGTGTGTGTGTGTGTGTGTGTGTGTGTGTGTAATGTAATTATGAAGACAGACGGACGGACAGATATATATATATATATATATATATATATATATATATATATATATATATATATATATATATATATATATATATATATATATATAGATAGATAGATAGATAGATAGATAGATAGATACAGTAGATAGACAGACAGAGAGACAGACATGTTTGCCCTAAAATGTTTGACTTAAAGTGACACCTAATGCATTTTTGGCAGTCAGCTATCATTTAATTTATTCCAATGTAATAACAAGTGTTACTGAAATAATTTTTCGACTTATATGATCATATTCAAGTGAAATTATTGAATGATCTTATACTGCAAAAAAACAAAAAACATTGTTCAGCAGTACTGTTGTACTATTTAATGAGATGAAAGTCACCAGTCGCACATTCAAGGGCCACAAAACATTGAAACATTGACTATTTCCATGATTAAGTTATATTACACTTCCAGAAAAATGGTGACAAATGCAAATTGATCTCACCCAGCTCTACATCCCAATCAAGTGCTGGAGCGTTTCACACAAACAAGCTTAAAAACAAAGGCGGCACAAAACACCTCCCGCTCGTCTCTCATTTCCACTCAGGCACCAAAAGCCCATCTGAAGAAGCGTTTAGAAAGTGCCGGACGCAACACACAAACAGGAGAAGAGTAGCCAGCCGTAAAATTGGACAGCCGTCCCACCCATCCAAGCGAAAAGCAGAAAGCGGTGAAGAGAGAGAGCGATGACAGATGAGTAGGGATGAAACAATCTGAGAGTAATGGAAGACAGCTGGATGTAGATTGATGCCGATCAGACGAGCCGCAGATCTGAGGAAGGTGAAATTGCTAACAAACTTTCAGCCGAAGACAAGAGATTCAATTAACAGCCTAAAAGGTATGTACGTATAAAAAAAAAAAAAAAATGAATACAAATTAAATTAGTGCACTACCCACAGTTTCCACTGACTGCCAAAAATACTCTTGAAGAATAGTAAAAAATTGAACCGATCATTTGTGACTGAAACTCATTCCTTCAGATCTGCAAGAACTTTGATCTCCGGCAACGGAGGGAAATTTTTTTAAAAAAAAGAGCGACATGATTATTGATTTCAGAGGTTGAAGTTTTCTGTAGGTTCTGGTTTTAATGGGAGGCAGCAGTTATTGGACACGACAAGGCCTTTCAACTGAGATTTGGGTCAAACTGTGGTTTATCAACACTTCATCTCCGCTCTGAGCAGAACTGAATATCAAGCACCGAGATGTGGACTTGGTTGTGGGAGTCATGCTGGGACGGATGAAGGGCAGGATCAGCCCAGTCAGGGTCTGATCGAATAATATGGTGACTCAATCAGGTCCTGTTCGCTGAAAGGCAGACAGCTGGGACACTTGTGTTTGGTGCAAAACCACAAACAAACAGCATATTAGCTTCCAATGGCTGTCTATACAGTACAAAGGCAATTTGATTGCAAAACAGTAGGCAAACACTCAATGCATAAAAATGTCAAAGTAGATATGTAGTTTTGACAAAAGCTCTCAAAGGTTGTCAAAAGTGCACTTTGCATAATCTGCTGGAATTAGCTGACAAACAAACCGGGAGATCTGAGAGCTGGTTGAAAAATGAAGTGAAAGTGACATACAGCCAAGTATGGTGACCCATACTCAGAAGTGGTGCTCTGCATTAACCCATCCAAAATGCACACACACAAACCGTGAGTATTGCCGGCCCAAGACTCGAACCCACAACCCTAGGGTAAGGAGTCAAACTCTCTAACCACTAGGCCACGCCTTCCCCAAATTGGACAATATGGTACAATATCAACACATCAAACTACTAACAGATCTCAAGAAGTCAATGTATTCCCAGTTTCATTATTCCTAATAAAAATAGTTAAGATATTCCAATTAGTGTTTAAGTAAATTCTCCAAATATTCCGGGATGTTAACATCATGATTGAGCAAGAAAATAACCTACATTACCTTCCTTTATTACAAACAAATAAAAATAATAATAATAAACTATGGAAGCCTGTTTTCACCACTGACTAAAAAAGTAAAACAGAGTAATTGTGATTTTTTTATCTAACAATTCTGACTTTTTTTCCATCCATCGCAAAAACATGGGATGGCATCTGTATCAGATTGGACTTTAATATAAAATTATATTATTTGCAAAATACATTAAAATATCCCATGCATTAAATTTCCATTATGCACTGATGTATTGGTACTTCTAAATGTTAATGCTCGTGCTTAACTGTGCTGAAGAGCTGCCCATTGTTATTGGTTACCAAAATAAGCAAAACAATGACCTTTGTGCGTGTCTTTTTACTGTCATTTTTGTGGTTTAGGAAGAAACTCACATTCTTGCCTAAAGTGCACAGGAAGCTAACAAAAAATACTTAACAAGAACAACAACAAAACACAAATAATGAAAGAAATCTTTTCTTATTTTTCTGGATACTTGTCCACCATTGTGCATTGTGACATTTTGAATATGTTTTTGCATTGAATTGTTCTAGGATTGCCTTCTCAGTGAAGGATACAAGCAATATTGCCTTAGAATGAGCTCACATATGGATCTCATAAGGCAGAATAATTATTCTGCCCACCGGTCACCATGAGGAAGCTCGTAGGTTGGGAACTGAAGTCAGATGCGACTTTAACAAGGCAAAGCTCTCATCTTAGTCCATCCAGAACATTTTCAGAAGCAAACGCGTGAAAACAGCGTGTTCAGAAATCCAATTCATTTAAGAACACCCACACTAACACAAACTAGGCCAGTACACTGAGGTTAGCCAATTATAACCGACGTCATTTACATAGAGAACTCTTGAAGATACAACAGAAAAAAACTCAGAGAGAGATCTTCAGAAGTGATCTTTCCCAGGCAAAAATTACAATCCAAAAAGACAAAATTCAAAAATAGTCAAATGGATGTTTCATTAAAAGGAAAATGCAATGACAACAATATGACCAATATGACAATCAAGCATGACGACATGGATAATGGATAATTCAACTGGTTTTCTTCAGAAAGAAATTGTTTCTCATGATGCGAATAGCAATTAAAAGTGGAGAAAAGTGGAGCAAAAGCTTTAAAGGAGAACTAGTTTTAGAGAAAAAGGTGAGAGAGATGTCAATGAAGATTTGGGGAGATAAACCAGCAAATCCGAGCAATAATTCAAGTTAAAATGAGTAAATATTAATGAGATCTTAAATAGACTCAGTGTCAACAAGGATATGACGCAGTTTCTCTTTCCTGATGGGCCGCTCTTATCAAGAAGAGTGACCCGAATGACCCCAAACACCTAAACTGAGGTGTTCATTGTGATCTGTTTATTTAAAAAGCTCTTCACTTCGGCTCTCATGTGTCTGTTGTAAAAGCAGATGTTTTCAAATCCACCTAAATCACAGGGTTCACGCCGGGAAATTATCAAATCTATGTTAAATGTTAAATGTTAGAAATATTATTTAATAACACTGAATCTGCCTAAATACATTATCAGTCTTAATCAGGTGAAAAGCTCAGTTACCATGAGTGCAATCCCCTTTTTCTCTTTAATTTATTATTGTTTAAAAGCTTGTGTTTTTTTTAAAGATATTTATCATTTTATTCAACAAGGACACATTAAATTGATCAAAAGTGATAGTAAAGATATTTATAATGTTACAAAAGGTTTCTATCTCAAACAAATGCTGTTCATCTGTGAATACTGAAAAATAAAATGTGTCACCGTTTCCTCGAAAATATTGTGCAGCACAACTGTTTTCAGCATTGTTAATAATCAGAAATGTTTCTGGAGCAGTAAATCATCATATTTGAATGATTTCTGAAGATCATGTGACACTGAAGACTGATTAAATAAATGCAGCTTTGGTTAGCACAAAATATATATTTTAAAAACATAACTAAGTCTTGCCAATTTCCAAAACCTTTGAACGGTAATGTTTAAAAGTGTTCAGGAGTAATTACAGTCACTTTTGGCTCTGCTGACTTTCTTAAAAAAATAAAGATAAAAAAAAATCCCCTCCTAACTAGTTAAATGTGTCTACTAAAACAAGATCAACATCTGCATTACGTTAAATAGCATTGAGCATCTTGGAACAGATTAAAAAAAAAAAAGGAATTACCAAGACTTTAAAGCTTTAAAGTGGCTTTTATATAACGTAATGACTTCATGAAAAACCAACCAGTATGATAAAATAGTTCCTGCTGTTGAAGAAACAGCCGTAACCTCGCACCTTTAGTGTTGTTCAGATCTGTTATTACAGTAGGAGTTTGACAAGTCTGCAATGTAGGGCTGAGATTAATGACTGTAAAAATACTGCAATTAACAATAACAAATTAAAACAGCTACTCCACATGTTCTCAGAAAAATATTTAATCAGCAACACATCTTTTCATTTTTTTCTTTTTTCAGTGTGGTTCAGCTTTTGGTATTTATAGAGAGACAGGCTTGCTTAAAAGTTTTTTTTTTTTTTTTGTATTTTAAATTTAGTTGTTAACTGAATAAAATAAAGACAATTTACTTTATCACAAGTAAAAGAAGTGCATTCAGTCTAATGCGATTGTTTTCCACCTACAGTAAACCAAAGGCCCGATACATGACGAGCTGCTGACTGTAACTGTGGGACTGAATTGAAGGAATATCAATATATATTGAATGAACTGCTTCCCCAGCTGAAATATGATGGATTATGCTAACCATTTATTACTAGAGTACGTTACACCACACGAGTAAAACTGACCAGTGTGTGCTGCTGTATTCACTCTACAGTAAATGTCCAAAAATGCAGCTGACGCGCACATTTTCAGTCAAAAAGTGAAACTACAGACAAAAACCTGCTTGTTATACGCTACATAAATATAATAAGATCATTACGTTACGTGATTCAATGACATTTTAAAGTCAGTGTCACATGACCTTACAATGCATGAAAAAGTGTGTTTACAAACGATTTATTTTATTTTTGGTATATTTTTATTTCAGTTTTACCTTTAATTAAAATGAATTAAAATGAGAAATGTTGCATTGGCAGTAATTTTGCACGTCATTTTAATTTTGCATCAGTCATTTTGAATTCAAATGTTGTTATTTGTGTTGATTGCTCACAGTTCGGTTCTGTTGTTTTATTTAGATTACTTCCATGTCATGTTTCAGACTTGAATGTGTGAAATGTAATAATGAGAAGCTCAGGACAAGGTCCTTTTATTTGCACACTAAAGCACTTTCACAATAAACCATGTAGCTTGACAAAAACATCTGCCTTAATGATTGAGAGAACCCAGTGAAGAAAGATAAATGCATGGTATCACACGTAACTGCAGCGATGAACTTCAGACACACATGATTTCTTCATGTTTCCCTCGATCTGATCAGAGTCAGTCAGTGAAGACCTGCGTGTGTTTTCTTGATTTCACACACCAAAGCTCAAACACTGCCACGACATCGAGCCTTTCTCTGCATCTCTTTCTGAAGTCCTCTAACACGGGGATTATGGGTAAATCCTCCATATGGCAGCTCTGCTGAAGGATCCTGGCTTGAGTTTAGATTTAATAATCCTCTTCATTACAGACGGAGGAGAGATGACTTACCATCAGGAACAATGAAGGGGTTCTAGAGGCCAGAAGACTTTCAAGGATGGAATGAAGCATCAGAAATGAACATTATTATTATAACAATCATTTTCTATTGAAAGCTTGGAAGAACTATATTTTGCTTTAGTAATGTTCTCATCTGTGATTTGGGATGGCACTTTGGTGGCCAATCACATTTAAAGGGTGTGGCTAGAACCCCTCCAGGCCACGCCCCTAATTCCTGTCCCTTACCCCTCCATTCTGAGGGAGTCCGACAGAAACGAATGACGAGGGTGTGACTCACTGACAAGTTTTTGCAGCTCTTCTCTTTTCTTCTTCAAGTTCTCTCGTTTTGTCTGAAGCTCTTAAAGGCTCAAACTGTCACTCTTTCTTTCTCAGGGTTTTATTTAGGGCTTAGCGTAGCGTGCAGAGAGAAACTGTTGGTGTCTCACTTAAAACCCGAATAAAAGGCATCTGAAATCTCCTTCCTGATCTCATGTGACAGTGTGACTGCAGAATAATGCAACCGCAGCCGCATTCACACAGAGCCATTCTGCTCAAAAACATGCGTCTCATTCTGAAAGGAATCCTAAAAGTGAACAGTCAGTGTGTTTGAGAAGAAATGACACCAAAACTGACCACATCTGCTTTCTCAATACATTCCTGAGGCCTCAGATTTAAAACATTGTGTCAATTTCATCCTAAAATTGAGCAGACAAGCTTTTAAACTACATGTGCACCAGAACTCGCTGTAATTTCACGCCCATTACATCCCCAAAATAACCACACATGAAGCTTAGCATGACTTATTATGATGAGCAATCTTATCTACATATTATCTCCATATGCATTTATCCAGAAATGTGACACTAGTGTGTTTATTGATACTAAAAACTGCGATACAAAACTGTTTTCTGATTTGCTTGTTTGAGAAAACCCCCCCAAAAATATTTTAACAATTTTATTAGAAACAAATGATGAGACTGACTGGGAATTAAACAATAATAATGATACTACTACTACTACTACTACTAATAATAATAATAAAATAACAGACTAATGTGTTTAACAGTGTTGTTGTTAAATAAAACTAAATCTATTCAAAATAATTTATGTAATTGTCATGAAGCCAAAATAAAATAAAATAAATAAAAGTATAAAATATATAAATATTAGATGAAAACTTAAAAACATTGCCTACCAGACAAAGTATTGAACTACTTAAACTAATGCTGAAATAAAAAAAAATAAAGCTATACAGAAATAATAAAAAGTAGCAATGTTGCACTAAATTAAAATGCTACTTCAAAATATAATACATACAATACATTTTATAAGCTTCTTGCACACACACACACACACACACACACACACATTTTGGTGAAGCTTGCAAGCAATTACTCTTGACCCCTATTGTTTCATAGAAGCGCATCTATCCAATGAACCCCATAAAAAATACATTAACTGAATTCATTGTGCTCCAAACATTATTTAATTTCATAAACTTTAACCACTTACAGTAAATTATTTTCATAGCGGTGTCAAATGGGCTGAACGAAAACGATTATCCCCCGAACAGAGCCTGAGACACAGATGGACTAAAATGTCTGTATATTCTCCCAAATCAACAAACCTGTGTACTTTTGTTTCGATGCTGAAATCCAATGTATAGTTTTCAGAAAATTCAGTCCTGTCATGCTTTTTATTATTGATAACCTCTTTGAACACAAATCCTTCCCTAACTTCAAAACAGTGTGTCAGCAGCTCAATCCAGCCAATCAGACACCAGTAAGGAAACACATCTGTTTCCCAACATTCCCAAAATTAGTAAAAGACTCACTGCATCTTTAAAAATATTCCACAATGATCCAGAATGACAGAACGTGTTAAAAAAAAAAGAGCACAGGGGATTGTCTTCAGTTCATCTAGAAGCCATCTTCAAACAAGGTCACATGATTACATACATCACATGAACAATATCACATGATCACAAAACAAACCACTGTTAAAAGTATGCATTTTTTAAATCGATTTTTTGGTAACACTTTAGAATAAGGTTCCATTAGTTAATGCTAGTTAATGTATTAATTAACATGAACAAACAATGAATAATACATTTATTACTGTATTTATTCATCTTTGTTAATGTTAGTTAATGAAAATACAGTTATTCGTTGTTAGTTCATGGTAATTCACAGTGCATTAACTAATGCTAACAAGCACAACTTTTGATTTAAATAATGCATTAGTAAATGTTGAAATTAACATGAACTAAGATTTATAAATGCACTAGAACACTTTGCATAATAATCTCCACCTACCGTCTTGGGAGAAACAAAACTATGACCTCAAATCTAATTTCGATAAAACTGCTTCATGGGCATTTTATCTTATAAATAATAACAAAATATTATGTTAAACTACTTCATGGGGGTTCACGATTTTTATTTTTCTTGTTTTTTTCGTTTTTTCGTCATAATGATATCTGGATGGGTGTATCACCATGATGTTTTTAACTTAACTCCTTTCAAATCTGAAAATGGATTTTAATTTAGAAATTAAAAGCATTTACTATATTGAAATCAGTGTGTTTATGAGATGCACTAATATTTCTAAATGCCAGTAATCACAGTGATTATCATTCAGCAATCACTCATTATTGCCCTTCATATTAAAGCGCATTCATGAGAAATACACACTTTGGTAATTTACTATTGCATGGATGTATTTGTCTAACAATAATATTCTCTTGTAAAGGCAGAAACTTGACATTCTTGTTGAGTTTGTTTTTGCCAAGATGAAGGCAACAATACAAGATAAATCTTTTCACACCAAGTTCTCTTGGATATACACAGCCTGGAGAAACAAAAGCCATCTCTGTGTATAAATCTCAGAGATATGTTGCTTTATCATCCGGTGGAACAGGGAGTCTCAGCACAGCGCAGTGACCTTGATCTGAATGCAAACGGCATCTTATCACACCGTTCCTAGACCTGCCCAAACGCCCTCACAAATGATGGCCTGTGAGAAACACACAAAAGCGGCTCTGTGAATCGAGTCGCTCCGCAGTTCACATCGCCGCAATGCAGAGCCATCCAGTAACAAAATCACTCCAGTAACTTTTGTAATGTTTGGGCTGATGAAAGTCGAATTTGGTTAAACTTGATTAAGATTTGATGGAATAGAGCCCAGGTGTTGGAAGTATGTCACTGTGCCTTAATTCAGTTGATTAAATATGTCACTTTTCAGGTGACATGTCCACAAGAGGTCCTGTAAGCAATTTTTGTTTTTCATTAGGTTTATGAGAATATTTTTCTGGGTTTTTAGGGGGAATAAATTGAAAGAAAAGCATTGTTTTTCCATTTGTTAGAGTTATCTTTATTTGTTACATTTATATTATTTACATCAAGATTTTGAATGGTATAGTATTGTATATTGTTATTGCAACTTCATAATGTTTCACTTGATTATACATTTAGTCAAGAATTATAGTTTGGAAAAAGTCTTTGGAAAACGTCTAACTAGTAAAATGTTTACACGTTATGTGAAAACTAGTACAAGTATATAAATAAATATAAAGAGACTTACTCATGTTTATGATCTCTGCTGAATAAAGTGCATCATTCTTTTTTTTCTGAGGAAATCCATTTCTCAAATCCTCAACCACACCACATCTTTTTGGGGTGAATTGTGTCTTATTCCTCTCATCGCGAAGCAAACAGTAAAATAAAAAGAACTTGAACAGTCTCGCTGCTTTTTCTTCTTTGTGGGTGTATTCAAGCTGCGCGCTTCAGTTTGAATCTAATGGTCACATTCGATATAACGAAGGGAGACATGAAAAACAGACATCGTGTTGTTTTCATATGGATAACTTTATCACAGAATATCTGTTTTCGGCGGCACTTGTTTAGTTTTAAAGTAGACATGTCAAGCTTTCTATAGATATCTCTCTCATGTCTTTTCGTTGAGTATTCACGGAGTTACAGTTAATTTTAATGATGTGTTTGTAAAAGAAGATCAGAAAAAAATTATTCGATTGATGTATTGCTCTTATCTGTATGATTAAAACTGAAAAGTCTCCATTTCATGAAGAAAAAAAAAAGTGCATTAGAGTATATTTTTCCAATGTGGCTTGCAGCACGCTTCATCTTAAAAAAATAAAAATAATAATTTGCTGAACCAAACATGCCATTTTTAATTTTCTTCAACAAGTCTTTAAACTCTTTTAAAGTTTCACTCGTGGCTGAACATTTTGAATTGCAAACGCAATGTTTCACGGGTGCGCTTTCGAGCAAGTTTACTTCAGAAAGCCACACATATGGACCTGGATTTATGGTGCGAATGCCAAAATGTATTAATGTACATATTTTGCACTATGGTAAAAGTGTTTTGAGCACATAACATAGTATTGTGCAAGTGAAAATAATTATTTATTATTCTATAATCTGACTCTGTAATCATGATTTGTGTGAAAAGAAATCCAATGTTGGCTAAACTATGTGGAAAATATCTGAAAAAATTAGAAGCAGCAGCGAATTAACAGCCAATGAGATTGCTTCATATGGAAACAGTCAACACCGATTTAACGAATGGCAGGCCTCTGTGTCGCCCAAGCTGTGAATTAACTGCCTGGTTATAAATTTCCTTCATTAGGGCACAAAACACATGGTGGCAAATCATGGGCGTAGGTTTGGTCTCAGCTTTGGTGGGGACATCCTCATACACCCCCCCCCCCCAATTTAATGGTGATTTCCTTTTTTATTTCAGACTGTTGGCAATACAGAATAACACAATACAGAACTTAATCTACTTCATTTAATTATATTGTATCCTGACCCCGATATACCATCCTGTATACTGTCCCTAAAGAGCTAGTCTAACTGTATAATCTCAAAAATGCACTCTCAAAAAATAAAAACCTGAGACTGTGTAAAGCTGAATGACCAAACGTTTTATTAACATAAATTATTATGTACATTAGTATTTACACTAACAAAAAATACTCTGCAACAAGGAAACAAATCTAAATAAATAAATATAATAACCTTTTTCTATTATAAAAACGTTTTACCCTCCAGTACACTCACGTTTATGTTGACTGCAAGATTCCAAGTTAAGGTACAGGCTAATTGACATTCAGTTACTTGCTAACGTAGCATTCTATCATCCTGGGTAACACATACTATCACCAGTTAATACTGTTTTCCACAGTAGAATCTGCATTTGAAAGCCTGGTCAGTCACTACTGCTAGTTTATTTGTGTGGCTAGCTAGTTATTTTGCCTACCTACACTCTGACTCTGCTTTATGAAAAAGCTTCTTATATCCCCTTTTTTCTTCTTGGGTGGCTTTTTCTACAAAGTACAAAAAGGGGCAAACCAGAATATTAAAATGTTTTTACTCTGGTCTTTGTATGTGGCAGAGAGACAGCCCTGGTAACTTACTTTCAGCGTCGACAACATGCGTGCACACACACACACACACAAAAATAGTCCCGGTCCGCGCGTGTAGCCTGTCAGATACCCCGCCGCCAATCAAATTATGGCGTTTCTTGTACTGTCGTCGTCCTGGCCGTTAGAATCGATCCAAATAGCAGTTCAAATGAGCTTGCTAAATATTGGTGGGGACAAATTTGTAATCTCAAAATATTGATAGGGACTAGTACCTAGCGTCCCCCCATAAACCTATGCCCATGTGGCAAATGGGAAGGCAAAGTCCCTAAGGGGTCCTGTGGAGACGCACAAATTCATTTCAGATGCTCGGAGAAATCTGGCAGAAAATCACAACACACAGGGAGAAAAAACCAATGCAGCGAGACTTTTCAGGGCAACAGTTCAGCTGACAGGAAGACAAAACGAGAAAAGCAATATCTCACCTTCTCTTCAGAGGAGTAAATAGCAGATAGCGCTTACAATGGAAACCCTTGACTCCCATTGCATCTGAAGTGACAATCTAACAGAGCTATTGGATCACTATAATAAACCGCTTTCAACATCTCAACCCACATCTGCACAAACACAGACATATACAACCACACAGACACAAAAATGGAGATTGCATCATGTCTGGGATCTCTCAACACATTGGATTTTGGTCACAGCATGACACATCAAAACTAAAGCTGACACTGCCTTTTGACAACATTCAATATATTTTGATATTTCTTTTAGAGGAACTATCATTTCCACCATTGTTGCAAAGAATACTGAATTCAAAACATAAAAGCAGTCCTATTGGGCAAACAAAATAAAATACTAAATATATGTTGTAAGTAGTGAATTCCAATAAAATATGTTTTTGAAATAGAAAATATATTTGGTTTCATCCTTCATAGAGCAAAATATATTTTGGGGAAAGAAAATACATTTCCAATCTTAAATTTACGCTAAAAGTGGAATAGCCTACTAGAGATCAAAACTAGATTTTTAATGATTGATTGATTGATTGATGATTAATTGATTATTGTAAGGTATGGTCCTTATATATATTTACCCCATACAATAAAAATAGATTTGATCATATATTTGTGCTGTATGGGGTAAAACGCTGGGTCTCAATCATCGAACATGAGCAGAACTAATCTTTGAAGTGTTTTTATTTTTAGTAAAATATGCTCATTAAGTGTTAAAATTGATTGGATATTATACTTACATGAGCTTAAATGAAGTATGACATTACAAAGCATTTTCCTTTCATTAATTTGTTAAATAAAGCAGCAATGTGATTAAAAACTGTGGAGACAGAATCAAGTCAAACTCTTCTCACAGTCAAGTGAGAAGAAAAACAGCTCAAGACAAAGTGATTTCAGCTGATAATGTTCAGGAAGTCAACTGTGCATAATGTTGACACATCACATTCACTATGGCACTGTGATTTCTTTACTTACAATCAAACTGCAATGACCAAAATCAGTATGAGATTAACTAAACCTCATTGAGATTAAGAATCTCTTTTACAGGAGTGTCCTGGCCAAGACAGGAATGAAGGCGACACATTCTTTAATTTACAGCTTACACTTCTCGTGATTTACCACTTACTGTATATCTGCTTTGGAATCTGGTGTCAGTATTACACAGCAACATTTTATTGCATTATTTCTGTAAAATGACATTTATTTCTACTTGTGTTCATTTCAATTATTTAATGCAAACCCTGACAAACACATATTATTTACGCAATCTCTCTCACATTTATGATGCATTGTTTTTACCACAAGGTTCCAATACAATACTTAATAATGGAACCATTCCAGTTCCATTACTTTTCTACAAAAGCATTTATTGGTCTTAGTAAATATTAATTTTAACATTTCCTAATACATTATTAAAATGTGCAAAAGTGCATGTTATTATTAATTGACCTGAGTTAACATTCACCAACAATGAATAGTTGTATTTTTATTAACTAATGTTCATGTTAAAACAAATAAATGCTGTACAAATATATTGCCCATTATTAATAAATGTTAGTAGATGCATAAACTAATGCTAACTAACTGAACCCAACAGAAAAGTTTAAGTCTTTATTGAAAAAGCTTTTTTTTATTGTTGTTCTTTGCATTTTAAATGCTACTCATGCTGTTATCGTGAAACTATATAGTGACAATCATAAAATTCACTGATCCATTGATGGACCCACTTTATATTAAGTGGCCTTAACTACTATGTACTTACATTTTAATTAATAATTTAGTACAATGTACTTATTGTGTACATACATGTAATTACATCCGTATTTAATTTCTGTGATTACATTGATAATTACACTGTTGACCCATACTTTACACCTTAACCCACCCTTAAACTTACCCATACCTCCAATCCTCTCCCTAACCTTACCCCCATCCCACCTCAATAGCAGCAAGAGTGTTTTACAATACAATATGAACACAATAAGTACATTGTGCTTATTTTTTATGTTAGTACATAGTAGTTAAGGCGACCTAATATAAAGTGGGACCCCATTGATATAGCCTATTACTAACTACATACTAATTACATACATTTTTTACTTATGTTTTTCATTTCAAAAAAAAAAAAAAAAGCTATTATCCAGTACCAATGTAACGTAGAGCGTAAAAGGAGTGCAATTCATAAAAGGTGAGCTTAACGGAGCCACATGCACATATATAATGAAGCATTGCGGTACAAGTAACTTAAAACACTGCACATGATCTTCAACGGGAAATAAAAAACGCACACAGATGTGTTGGGTAACCAACCTTTGGAGTAAAAACCATGAACCACTCGAGAATTGTCATGAGCATCATAGCCTTTTTTCTAACAATTATAGAGTGGACAAGGACTTGGAAACGCGCGCAGAGGTGAATCATGTCCAGCGGGCGCACACCCGAAAACAGCACGCGTTTAAAAAACAACAGGAAAGCGACATCTTGGTGAATCTGGTTTTAAAGGAAATAATAAAGAAAGCGCACTGAAATCAGGCTCAACTTACCAGCGAAGCTTCTTGTTGCGCACCGCGCGCACAGTCCGGACACAATCAGTCTCTTTTATGCGATGAAAATCGTCCTTGCGCGCAGAATAAACGACAATGCTCTGTTTGTCGAGACCTTCAAGAGACCTTCAATTCCCTTCTATCCTGTAAGGTTAACTCCAAACCGACGCTGTCTGGGTCATCAGTGTCCTGATATCCGATTGCTTTTTACAGGAGCTTCTGAAAAGGAATAAAAGGGCTCCTTGTTTGGATCCCCATCACCAGTCTGAGTGCCACCTCGGCACGCCGTGTCCCCATATCGCCCTTCTCCCAAACAAATCAGATGTCGAGCAGCGGTTAATAAGACTGTACATCCAGAGTTCTCCAGCTGTAGGTGAAAGCAGCGCGCTGGTGAAGTCCAGGTGCAGCTCCGGTGTAATGCGCCGATCTGCGCGCGGTCACAGTCCGAGCTCGCGCACACACCGAGAGGAATGAGCGTTCTTTCTTTCTTTCTTTCTTTCTTTCTTTCTTTCTTTCTTTCTTTCTTTCTTTCTTTCTTTCTTTCTTTCTTTCTTTCTTTCTTTCTATTAGTAACAGTAGTAGAACTGTTGTTTTTGTTACCATTAGCCATCTGTTGCTCATAAATGTCTAATCATGAAAACTCAAATCATACGGTTTATTAAAATTCCCTGGAGGACAATAAAACAGATGAGAAAAATACCATTATTTATTTATTTATGTATTTATTCACGGGAAAAAATATTATTAGATTATTACATTTATTAAAGTTGCATTTATTCTCCTGATACCAGGTTGTGATGGACAAAGGTCATACTGACTGGTAAGCTCCAGTTGTTATGTAATGAGATACATGAGATATTCATATTATTAAAATTAATCTGAAGATCAAATCTATAGGCCACAGGGAATTGAATTTTTAGCAGCTTAACATCAAATGTCAACGTAATTATGAGGTCTCCTAAAATCACAGAGTTGTGACATTTATCATTTTTACTCAGTTCACAAGCAGAAATGAACATGTCAGTCTCTTATAGGCATTTGTTTACAAGTTTTACAACACTAAGTAGGGGAGAGCAGGGGCGAAAGTACCATTTTTCAGAAAAACATCATTTTAAAAGATAATGTTGTATACAGAGATATATTTCTGCTGTGGCCAGTAACTCCGAAGTGTGGTCTTACAATACCAGGTGGTATTTTGTAGAAATGTAGAAAGACTTCAGTATAATTTCACTTTGAACATAAGTTGAACATTGTTACTTTCGACCCCATCGGTTGGGACGAAAGTAACACACAGGTGGGTCAAAAGTAACACAACAATATAAGCTAGATTTTTTTTTCTGTTAGTCTTATTTTTCTTAAGTATACCTGATTGTGACCTTGTTAATAAATAACTGCAAACATATTTTGTCCTTCATCTTTGCAAAAATTATTAAATTACATTTTCATATTTTCATTTTAAATGTAAGTTTAAGTTTCATCAGATGTCTTAAAACCTGACTGTTTTTTTATTGTAAATTTCAATGTATTTTTATATAATAATAAAAAAATGCTACAGAATGCACAATATAACAATGTAATCACATTAGCATAATAATAATAAATAAATAAAAACTATAAACATAATGTAACACTTTCCATCCAGTTGTTTTTATGCATGAATTGAAAATGTGCATTAAAACATCTGGAAACACTGCAAATTCACAGGTGGAGGTGTAAAGGCTAAGGTATGGCTAAAACCTAAATATAAATGTGACGTAGCAGCTGCCCAGAGAAAGATGTTCCTCTATGTCCAGAAACACCCTCTCAAAAACATCTGGATAAAACCAGACCTCTGTCTGTCTTTCTGAACCTCACTCAGACATATTCTTTTGTTATAATATGACATTAACATTTGTAAGAAATGATGCAAGACACAGAAATTCACAATATAGCTTGCACTGGAACAAAATAAATACTTTTTGTGACTGTAGCGGGACAAAAGTAACAACTGTTACTTTCGTCCCGACAGGAACTCCTGACATTTAAACTCGATTTAATTTTATATAAAAAAAAATTGAAAATGCAAACTTTAGGATGTGTTAAAGCACTAAATAACCTGTAGATTGGTCATTACTTTGACACATGAAACAAGAAAAACAACACGAATAATATAAAAAAAATACCGCTTCAACAATTTACTTTTTGTACTCGAAAACAGTTTTACGGACCTAACTTCGGGAAACGATGAGGAAATCACACAATATTTCTCAGCTCCGTCAAGGATTGCATGCTGAACATGCTGTCATAGCTGGGCATGCAAATGCAGAAAGAGGCTCGGAGAAAATCGCTTTGTTACTTTCGTCCCGTGTTATTTTCGCCCCAGTTCTCCCCTACAGTTTTTTCTATTCATACACATAATCAACGAGCACAATCATCTGTCCAGATGCTGGCATTTCTCTCCTTGATCTCTTTCTTCTGAACAAAGCTTTCATCATTGAATTAAATGGTACGTTCTTGTATTTATGGCCCAATTACAGGTTCTTCCAGTCAATACTTCCTTTTTTTTAGCCATTGTTACAGAAGATATAGCACATTTCAAACACAATGGCAATTCAAAATGCTTGACATAGACGTGAGAAGTAAAAGATGAAATACACTCTACTAAATTATGCTACAAAATGACTTGATTCTAATCATTTGAAAGATCTCTTTAGTTCATATTCAGTAAGCATCTGCAATATTCTTAGGCCATTAGATTAGATTAGATTAGATTCAACTTTATTGTCATTATGCAGAGTACAAGTACAGAGCTAATGAAATGCAGTTAGCATCTAACCAGAAGTGCAAGAATATAGTGTTTTATATACATAAAAGTGCAGAGTAAGTAAAGCTATGATATACAGAATGTACAGTGGAGTTGCTATATACAGTATTGAGCAGAGTATATACAGATTATAAATATGAATGCAATGTAGATATTGTATGTACATTATGAACAGAGCAATGAAGGATTATATATACATTATGAATAACAGGAACGTGAGAACAGTGGTAATAAATACAGTTGAATGAGTGTGCAAAGTATTGTTGAACAATCTATTATATGCAAAATAACAGTAGTGCACTGATTTTTTGTAGAAATAGTCTACTGTGCTTGTACAGTAACCACTTAGACAGTTTATAGTGTAATGGATTTAACCATGTGCAGTCTGTGCAAAATATGAGTAGTGCAATACATGTATGTAAAGTACTGTGACCAGTGCAGTAAAAGAGCAGGTGCAGGTTAGATAGGTGGTGTGGCATTCAGAAGTGTCACAGCCTCAGGAAAGAAGCTCTTCCTGAGCCTACTAGTTCGAGAGCGTAGGCTTCTGTAACGCCTGCCGGATGGAAGGAGGGTGAAAAGTCCATGGTTAGGGTGAGAGGCATCCTTGATGATGTTTCTTGCCCTGCCCAGACAGCGCCTGTGATAAATGTTCTCGATGGATGTTAACTGGGTGCCGGTGATCCGTTGAGCAGTTTTCACCACCCGCTGGAGTGCTTTGCGGTCAGATGCGGAGCAATTGCTGTACCACACTGAGATGCAGTTTGTGAGTATGCTCTCAATGGTACAGCGGTAGAATTCAGCAAGGATCCTGGGACTGAGGTGAACTTTTTTAAGGCTCCGTAAGAAATAAAGGCGCTGCTGAGCCTTTTTGACCAGGGTGGAGGTGTTTAGGGACCAGGTGAGGTCATCAGAGATGTTGATGCCAAGGAACTTGAAACTTGACACACGCTCCACTACAGCTCCGTTGATGTAGATGGGTGTGTGTGCATGATTCCTAGTCCGCCTGAAGTCCACAATGATCTCCTTTGTCTTCTGGGTGTTTAGTTCCAGGTTGTTGGTGGCACACCACACAGCCAGGTGCTGCACCTCATCCCTGTAGGCTGACTCGTCGTCATCCTTGATCAGACCTACCACCGTGGTGTCATCTGCAAATTTGACTATGGTGTTGGAGCCATAAACAGGAACGCAGTCATGGGTGAATAGGGAGTACAGGAGAGGGCTCAGTACGCAGCCTTGTGGCACTCCAGTGTTCAGGGTGATGATGGAGGAGGAGAGGTTATCTAACTTAACAGACTGAGGTCTGTTAGTCAGAAAATCTAGAATCCAGTTGCAGATGGGTGTGCTGATTCCAAGATGGCTGAGCTTGGAGATCAGCTTGGAGGGGATTACCGTATTAAATGCAGAACTGAAGTCTATGAACAGCATTCTCACATGTGTGTTCTGACTGTCCAGGTGGGTGAGGGCAGAGTGAAGTGCCGTTGAGATGGCATCCTCAGTTGACCTATTGTTGCGATAGGCAAATTGGAATGGGTCTAATGTAGCAGGGAGACAGGCTTTTAAGTGGGATGCGACCAGTTTCTCAAAGCACTTGGCAATGATGGGGGTGAGTGCAACAGGACGGAAGTCGTTAGGGACCGATGCAGTGGAGTGCTTCGGTACCGGCACGATGGTGGAGGTTTTGAAGCAAGTGGGGACAGTTGCTTGGGCCAGGGACAGATTGAAAATGTCCGTGAAGACCTCAGCCAGCTGCTCTGCACAGGCTTTAAGCACACGACCAGGTATTCCGTCAGGGCCAGCTGCTTTCCGTCCATTCACTTTACGCAAAGTGGAGTAAACATCTGATGTGGAGAGTGTGAGAGGCAGTTCACTGGGTTGATGCTCAGCTTTGAGTGAGATCTCCTTATTATTTTGATCAAAACGAGCATAGAAGTGATTGAGCTCGTCTGGGAGGGAGGCAGAGCTGGAGGGGGGCACAGAGTTAGGTAGTTTGTAATCTGTGATAGATTGTATGCCTTGCCACATACGCCGGGGGTCTGAAGAATTGAAGTGTTCTTCAATCCTCTGTTTATGTTTGAGTTTGGCCTGGCAGATACTATGCAATTTATATACAAGTAATTGTATTTAAAGGTATAAAATGCTGTAATTAAAGCATTTCTAAAGGTGATAAGTAGCTAGTGTAAAGACTTGCAGCTTATACAGTGCTCAGTTTTTCTAGTTTTGGTTCTTTGGGGGCATCCAAAAACGATGAAAACATAGGTATTTTGCTTTGATTCCATTTCCCATAAATTATGATTAAAGGGGTTATAATATTGATTAAAAAAATACAATAAAAATAAATATATATATATATATATTTTCATGCAATTCCTTGTGCAATAATATGTTTTTATTTAATAACACTCTATACTGAAGTGCATGGTTTCAAAAATCACATATTTTGACATTTGCATCATGTAACCAGGTCCATATGTGTGGCTCTCCTGATGCAGTAAACTTGCTCAGTTGCATACCCGGTATAACATTACAACTGAGATACATGAAAAACTCGGGGTCTTGTGAAATGAGTCTCAGTTTTAAAAAAGGACTGAAGACTTGCCTGTTTTCGGGAAAAAATAACACACTTTTGGCGCCACGGACTGGGCACTATGAATGAAATAATTTCTGGACACTTTCGATACATGGAGTTCTGCTAATGGCATAATTTGAGTTAGAAACACTTCATGCATTTGGAATATGGTTCCAGATTGCATTTTGTATCAAAGCAATTTAAACACAACTGTTAATAAATAAAGTTGTAAAACCTGTAATATTAGGTGTACAAGTATAGAAAATTCTAGAATATATAAGAAATGTGCTCTCTGTGTTTTAGGTTTGTCCTCTGATAGCACAGGCCTAATCTTGGCTCTGTAAGCTGTGTTTTCGGTTGTTTTAATCGTGTTTGCAGATGGCCAGGTTTGTTTTTTTATGGTTAGGCTGTCATCTGGACAGTAACAGGCTGCAGTTTGACATGACGTCCAAAATAATAATAGCCCCAGATAATGTTTCACACCTCAGACTTCAGTTTCTGAAAGCCATCAGTGATGTGTCCCAGCTCTCAGTGCTAAACTGTCATGACAGATGAGAGCCATCTCTCTCTGGTGCATGCTGGGAATGTCTGTGTGCAGGAACTGTGTGTTGTATGCTGAGTGTTTTGTTTATGCAGACAGACAGGATTTGTCTCTCACTGTTTGTAAGAGCTTAGCAGGCCATGTGTCCACAAACACAAATGTGAGTCAAAGATGTGCTCTTATTAGTACAAAAGTTTGGTTGTGAATTTTAAGCATATTTATTTATTTCCCTGCATTATCATCAGTAAAGCTGTAATTAATTCCTTGCATCATGCATGACCACAACATCACATTTAAGTGATCATTTTAGGTATTTTCACCGGATCAAAATTTGCAACACTTTCATCTCAAATTTCTGTATGTATAATCTTTTTTTTTCACATTTAATGTAATTTAAATGTAGATGTGTATTTAATTAAGCAACCTACTATATCACTAATCAGTAATATAAATAATATCCCTGATATTTAATAATGATACAGTAAGTGCAAGCTTCAGAAAGATGAATCACATGGCATTTACAGTTCAGGTGATTGTCTCTATGAGCAAAAAATGCATAATTGCTGTTATTTATTGTCCCAGGCCAGAAAAAAAGTAACAGCCCTATTGTTTTGCTAACCGTGTGAGAACACATTCATGATGCATGCCTGAATTGAGAGCTCTCTGTGTTTTGAATGCAAAGGTTAAGGACATAAACGACTCTCTTCTATCCACATAAACAAGGATCAGCTCTATTCAGATTACAAACCACAAGGTGAATACACAACAGTGTATCATGCAGTCAAAAATATGGAAAATAAAGAAAGGCCAAAGCACCAGGCACTGAGCTGAGACGCAGAACCTGATATGAATGCAGATGGTGAGGCAGCATGTGAGGTGAGTGAAAATAATGATAGGGATTCATCAGTTGCTTCTGGCAGTAATAAGGCACTGTCATGATCCTGCCCTCGTGTCCTTGATTTTTCCTAGTCTTGAGGCAGGATCATGACAGACCCTTGTTTTGTGTACAAGCGCATGGCCTTGTCTTTGGGCCATGTGCTTGTGTTGTCTCGTTCCCTTGCCCCGCCCCCCTTGTTAACCTAGTCGTGTCTTGATTGTCCTATCTGTAACACCTGTCGTGTCTTGATTAGTACCCCTATTTAGATCTCCTAGTGTGCTCTGTCTTGCGTCGGTTCATTGTACCTGTGATTGTGATTGTTCCACTCTGTGATTGTTCCTTAAAGAAGTGTTTGTATTACCGTGAGTGTTTGTTTATAGTTAGTATTTAGAGTCCTTGTTTATCTTGTTAGTCCAGTCCTGTTTTAGTTATTTAGTCTTTACCTTGCTCCGTGTTTTCCCCCTCGTGGGTTTTGTTTTCCCCTTTTTGTAATAAACCCTTTGTTTGAGAATCCCTGTCTGCACCTGAGTTCCTCCCTTACAATACCTGACAGGCACAGTTTAACTGGATAGTTTCTCATATTGTAATTGGATTCTTAACAGGTTTTTAATCTTAAAACAGCCTTTTGTCATGCTGGATGTTTTCATTGTTTAATGCTTTGTCTTTGGACAAGACAATGGCCAAAACGTTCTCTTAATCTGCAGTCAGAGGACGAACAGCACTGGCACTACCACCTGTCTCATTTGCCTCTCTTTTACAATCTATAGCCTTCTGTTTTGTGACACTAGCACAGTCCATCCACTTCCTCAGTTCATCATATCCATGGCCAGCTGTTGTTAATGATTTCCTTTCCTCCTTCAAAACCAATTTAAATTCAGTCTTTTAAAATTGTGGTTTCTGCAGTATTTCTAAACATGTTTCTTGAATACACAGGACTTAAACCCTGGAGACCCACTGTCCTGCATAGTTTAGATTCAACCCTAGTCAAACACACCTGAACCAGCTAATCAAGGTCTCCAGGATCGCTTGATAAAACACAAGCAGGTGTGCTGAAGCAGGCTGGAAATAAACTTTAGAGTACAGCAGCTCTAGTTCATAACTTGTATGCCAAATATCCTCATCAAAATAAGCAACATGTGCACAACAATTGATCACTTGCAGATCATTATTTAGTTATCTAGAATATATATTCATTCTCTTGCTAATATACTTGTGTGTGTACTACTTGTCTGCACACTATATACATAAAAATAATAAACACATAGTAGGCACAGAAATAGTAGTCTTTTTTATTAGAAGAGTAGTTTTAAAAAGAGAGCTACGTGCATATGTGGGGTGCGTCCCATTAGAGATTCCAAATGCCTCCTTTAAAAATCCAAATTCCATCTTTGAAATTCGAAATCCTTCTTCAAAATTCAAATGCTTCCTTCAAAATTACCCCTTCAAAATTCTCCCTTTGAAATTCCCAGTGCCTTTTGAAATACCAAATGTTTCCTTGAAAAATCCAAATGTCAATATCAGAATTCACAATCCCCCCACTGAAATTCAAATGTCTACTTCAGAATTCCAAATGCTTCCTTTGAAATACCAAGTTCCCAAATGTCCACTTTAAAATTCTAAATTCTTCTTTTGAAAATTCTAAATGCTTACTTCAAAATTCCAAATATCTACTGCAAAAATCCAAGGTCCACCTTTGGAATTCCAAACGCTTCCTTTAAAATTCTAAAGGCTTTCTTCAAAATTCCAAATTCTCCCACATGCCCCCTCTGGCAGTGTTCTGTCGATTTGTCCTACCTCGTCAGATTTTCCTACCGTAGCGCAAAAATTTTGCTATATCTATCGATATATCCAACCTCATCAAAAAATCCTACTGCGTACTACTGCTAAAAAGTAACTTTATCAAGGATTCTTATTAGGCAATGGAAGAACATAATCAGATTGTCCTACCACTAAAAAATAAACATGCAGGATGATTTTACAGCGCAAAATACCTCATCAAATTGTCTTACCACTATAAACTACCACTACCACTTCATCCTTGTTCATATAGGCAGAAACACGAAGCAATCACACCCCCATCTGTTCGATCAATAAATAATTATCAACACTGATAAACCAACATGATTCGAAAGATGGATGTGCTTATTTGTGTTACTATGTTATTTTGGCAAAACAGTTGTTTCCAAACTGGGGAAAAATGGAAGTGCATTAGCCCTGATATTCCGGACGAGCTGCTGGAAGTTGCAGTGGTTCATGCAGGCAGAGGACATGACCGCAGCAGGGATCTCACAAACATTTCTGATGTCTTGCAAGCACTCAATCTTGACCCTGAGATGTGCTGTGGATTCAGGTTTGATGGTGCATCAGTTCTGTGTTGCCTCAGAGAAAGGGTTTTGAGCAAACCTGATAGAAACCCTTAGGAAGCTTCGCATCGACTCTAGATGCTGTGCAAAGCACAAGACTGAGCATGACCTACTGTCACATAGGTTTTGATAAAAGAAAATGTGTTTTGATCATTTTCTAAAGCTTCGTAATGGGGTCTAACATGCATTACAGCTGTCTAGAAATCCAAAAGCAACCACATGAAAATGGTCTGCAATTCACTTTGGAGCTTTCAGCATGACTCACAGAGTAAACTATAAGGCTATAAGAAATGTTTGCTGAGTTTGCTGATATTTCTAGTTAGGCTAAACTCAAATTCAGTCTGAATATCTCTTTTAACTACTGCAAACAAAGACATTTGTTTTTCTTTTCATCATTTTTAAACATGTTTTGAGAGACTTTTCCGCTAAGGGTCTGTAATCCGTCAACCTCTTTGTCAGAGGCAGTTCATTTGATCAAGGAGCTCAAGGAGAGTTTTAGTGTATACAGGGATGAATCAAACAATGACTTTGATCAAACCAAAAAGATAGCTTATGATAAAACATGACATCAAAACAAAAAATTCTTGCTTCTGTTAAATAATGTTGCCAGCCAGCTTGGACACCTGTATGGAAAATGGCTCTAGTGAAGGACAATTGGGACTTGACAATTCTGTGAAATGGCATATTGGACAGGCAGATGATGGGACTGAAATGTTATTTTAAGACAGACTGATGGGAGCTGCGGGTCAACCTCAAAAGCATTCGTTGTTATTGTGGTGTTTCCACTCCCATTGTAAGATGAAAGTACCATCTCTTGGCTCACTAAATGTCGGCTGCACTGCTGGTGGGATGCAGTCAAAGTTTAATAATTCAAGTTATGGGTTTATTCCAATCCCTAAGTACAAAACCAACCAATGTCTTAGCAAGCAACACTACTTCATGGAGAAAACCTTCCTGTGGATCCAACTGTTTTTTCTTTGTATGTGTGTATGTTAACAACTCTTCTGGTACAGTCTGTCTGATGAAAACCTCTGTGTTTTCATCAATATATGTTTGCTAGAGCCAGGCCACCTGTGCTGCTGAATTTGCTGACCAACTTTCTGAAACACTGTGTTCTTCGAATAATGTTTTTTTCTTTAATACAAACTTTAAAAAAGTAAACTTGAAACACAAAACAAGTAAACTGGCCTAATATGGGGGGGGGGGGGGTCTCTTGTTTTTCCCTCAACTCTTCAATGTCTTCAACTATAAAGTGTCACAGCTTGGCTTGATAGCAGCAACAGTACACCAACCGCACCAAAACCATTTTCTCCATCGTTTGACAGTTTGAGAGATTTTTGGTTTGGAGAATACTGATTCTGTATATTCTACAAATTGAAATCTTGAAACTCCAAGAACTGAATTTGTTGAGCTTTGTTGTTTGTAGTTAATGTGAGGATCTACTGTATATTGGTGGACTTAAAATGTGGCTTAAAAAAGTGAAATTAGGACTGAGAGAAGCTCCAGTTTTTCAGATACCACTTGGTTTGATTTAATGCGATTAAATTTTAAAGTCATTTTTAAGTCTACTTGTCAAGGCCATTGCTTATCACTAATATTTCATTACAAGTGCCTGATTCTTTTTGGAGGCTCTTAAAAAAGAATTGTGAAATAAACTTTTGATTCCATTTCAGACTGCAGAGTAAATGGCTGTGGACTGAAGCATTTGCAAAATGCATGAATGTGAATGTAAGAGTACATGTTCCACTGACTGCTGAGGATAACTGCTTGTAAAGGCTTCGGGACTGGGTGTGTGTGTGTGTGTGTGTTCTTGACATGGTGTAATTTTCCCACAGAGTGATTAATCACATGGCTTTTACAGCTCAGGTTATTGGCTTGAGGAAAGATGGTATTGTGATGAATGGGAATCTTGATGCTCTTTCGCCAGGTAATGGTTTCCTCATTCCATGCCTCTCCTCCTCATACATCTATTCTTATTTCTCACACATCATCTCTTTCTACACTTTCTTCCATCTCTTATCAGTCCTGCTATTCCTCTTCTTGCTCTTTTTTTTTTTGGGCCTCATTTTCTTTGCCCTGGGTTTTCAGAGATGACCCTTTCTATGCAGAGCGAAGTCATGACAGTGTTGTGAAAAATGTAGTAAATTGTGCTGAATGTGTTTTGGCTTCAATATTAGCTGGCGTCAACAGTTTTGAATCTTGCATAATAGAGAGTTGTGTATTTCATTATTAAATTAATATACACAAAGCATTTATGTAAATAATGAGGAGTTTTTGAGCACTAACCTTAATGTTTATAATTACTTTTTAAAGGACCGCAATACTTTTCCCATGGTTTCTTTTTGCTAACTTTCATGGTTGTCCAATTTTAACATTTTTGAACAATCATTAAATTCATAAAATCAATGTTTTTTTTTATTGTAAAATTACTTTTTATAGGAGAAGAATGACATTTCTCTACTATTTCAAATTCAATGTGTAGATGTTTAGGTATATGGCAACCTTACAGCATTTTTCTACAGTATATTGAGTTTTTTCATATTTTGGAATCGTTAACACTAGTTGTGAGCAACAAAACTTGTGAAGACACTAAACACAAAAATCATCTCATCTTAGAGTTGTAGTTTGGTAATAATGACTGCGGTCTATTAAGCTGGTAATTCATTTTACAAACTGAAGTAAATCATTTTTATCAATTATTTTTAAGTTTCTCTAGGACTCTTGTAATTGTTGCTGTGCTGACCATTTTCACATTCCCAAAAGTGATATTGTCTACAAGCACTTTGGCCCAAATTTCTCACCCGTTTATAGCATTGTTGGCAATTTCCTGCACATCTGCAAAGACTGAATCTCTCCCTCCTGTGGGAGGCAAACTTTGGATGCTAAAACACAAAGCAATCACTGTAATAGGTCTCAAAATGTGAGTACAAAAATGTAAACCTACTGTATCAGTGAAGGATGCAAGCCTCACCTGTGGTTTTGCTGGAAAATGTGTCCTGTTGATTCAGATGCTGAACTTTTCCACTCTAATCAGTCTTGCATATTTCCAAACAAAAACTATTGTTCAGTTTGTCTCCATTTATTAAAAGATGAAATGAAACTACAACAGCACACCTGGCTACATTTTAGCTGACATGGCAATTAACTGTTTTTGGAATTATTATTGTTTCATTTTAGTTTTTAATTTCTATATATTTCAGTATAATTACTGCAGAAATTCATTAAGTTTGTCATTGTTTTGAATGTGTTTTTTTCAGTTTTTAAAACAGCGTCTTAACACATGATATATGGTGTTTTGGAGGTTCTGGGGGAAAAAATGGTTTGTATTTGGGTCATAGATTTCCTTTATGGATTTAAGGAGATGAGAACATTGAATGCATTTTATGCTATAGGAATGTAAAAAGATCACAGTTTAGTCCACAAAGGTTCAAGAAAGGATTCCTAAATGTTCAAAACCTTCTGGGGTACAAGAGTCACTTTGGTGGCCAATTTAGAGGGACAACTTTGCACCTTGTTTACCCCTTATATACAATTATCTACCTTACAGTATTACTGCCCTGAGGTAACCCTCAGTATGCACCGTTTAGGGTTCAATGACCTGCAAAGATATCCCCTCAAGGTTACTGCCATAGTAAAGGTATTTTACCAGTTTTTTACACACACATTCATATTCATACACAATCTCTGCCAACATTTCGGCCTGCACAACAGTTAATATTTCATCCAAAATGGTTCTTCAAATACATCTCTAAAAATATTCCCCAAGCTGTTACCAAAATACTGAATACTACATGACATAAAAATAGACAAGCAACAGTAATAAATCAATATTGTATATTTAATATATTCTTGATTTATTATTGTATTTTGTTTTATGTTTTAATCTACTAATATCATGTTAAGAAAACGTCACTTCACTGTGTGAAATATGTTTTAAGAAAACATAAAATATTTGTTTTAAGAGAATGTGTAACTTTGTAACTACTCTGTTTCATCAAGGGCGACTCTGAAGAATGTTGTAGCCTCGTGTTATTAAGGTTTATATAATT
Organism: Carassius auratus; assembly: GCF_003368295.1. Classification (NCBI taxonomy): domain Eukaryota; kingdom Metazoa; phylum Chordata; class Actinopteri; order Cypriniformes; family Cyprinidae; genus Carassius; species Carassius auratus. The sequence goes on along the minus strand of NC_039249.1, from coordinate 27,252,653 downwards.
TAGCATTCCTATTCCATCTTTCTTATGTCTGCTAAAGGTAAACTGGAGAATTTTTGTTTCAGAATGAGTGGTTCCAAACAGGACTTGAGTTTTGGGACAAGCTGCGGGAGAGATTCAGCCGTCTGACTCCATTCACCCAGAACAAATGGTGATAGTGACCCACGCTGAGAGCCAATATGATGGTGTGAGAGTCTGTGGCATCATGTGGGGTTTGAGGAGAAGGATTTCTCACTAATACACAGCCAATTTCACTGTGACAGACACAGCAATCAGAGTGTAACTATTTTAAGTATCTTTTTAGCCTTTATTCTTAAAAGTATATTTAAAAAAAAAACTGTACTAGCAGATGATATAATATTGATAACTATTTAAAAGGCCATTTAAGTGACTTGAAGAAAGGCAATTTCATGATTTCTTCTTAACACATTTAAGTAGACTTTAAGTGCAATTTGTAAAAATACAAAATAAATGTTTACTTTAAAGTACATTTTAAATTATAATTTAAATCATGCAATGTTAAAGTACACATATTTTGATGTGTTGCCTAACATATCAAAGCCACAAAAAGTCAGATTTTTATATGATTTATGATTTTTATTTAAGCATGTTATTTAATATTATGTTAAAATTAAGATTTAAATGTACTAACTTCAAGATTAATCATTACAAAGGTTTAATTACAAATATATTTAAAAACATGACATATAAGTTTTAAGAGAAATAACAGTAAAGTATACACTTTACCATAAATGCTTGTCATACAGCAGTACATTAACCATATTTCAAAGCCAATAAAAGTTATTATAAAATTACATTTAAAGATGTATTTAAGTTCTACTTGAGTTCATTCTAAGTTCAACTTGCATTTAATATAAATTTTAACTATAATACATTTTATATAAGTGCATTTAGCAACATGTAGTTTCCACTTAAGAATTATTTTTCACTTGGAAGGAATGGAAAGACCTTCACCTTCTTCTGCTTCTCCAGACGCCACTGATCATCCTGCTCCTAAACTGAAATTATGTGTGGGAACTTGCATATTTCTGATGGAAATGACTGGCCATATTGCAATAACAACACCTAAGAATTTTCCATTGTATGGTCCAACTCCCGCTTTCCCAACACGCCTGCAGTTTAGGAGAAAAATTTCCAGTTTAATCTGAAGCATCCCGATTATGACAACCAGCACAGCTTGGGTTTTGAAGTCAAATAAAATCCTAATTACATTGCTTGCAAGGCCAAGAATGTACAGTTAGCATCAGGGATTAATATAAGTCGTCAGCAGGGGCTTAATGAGGGATGTTTTCTGCATATCACAGATTTGGCAGAACTGATTCACTTCACTCTTAAAGCCAAGGCCCCTGAAACGATCGACCGTCCTTTTAAAACTCAAAGGACCTCCTGTGGGAGGCAAATGATCCAGTCTCATTACAGTTTCTGCTTCAGAGTTCGGTACCACCAACAGTTCCTGGATACAGAGCCGACATGTTGCTTCCTTGTTGAAGGGTTTCCAGTGTATGCTCCCATCCAGAAAATGGATCATGGAAAAATAACATCTCACTCTAGCTGTTTCTGAAAACCTGCAAAACACTTACAAATACATACAATACAATGTAATTACCCACTGAAAGAAACACTAGTGGCAGTAAAATACCAACAACTTTTATTCCTTTTCACAAAAATTATGATTACTTTAGCAGATTATTGATTAATAAAGACTTATTTTCATGTGGTTCCTCGCAAATTACCATGTTATATTACCTAAAAACTCTTACCATAGTTCATGAGTTGTAAACTAAAACAGTTTGACATTTGCATCACATAAACAGCTCTATATTTTTGGCTTATCTGGTGTAGTAATTAAACAGCATTAAACTTGAGATACAAAGCACTCTCATAAGTTTTGTGAAACACAAATCACAATAAAAGACCTCAAAGACTGTAGAAACTAGATAAAATGGGAAGATTGATTCAGCAGTGTGTATTACCTCATGTTTGCTTTAGGTTTGTGAACCATATAGCAAACCTCTTAGGACATTTCCGAACTGCCGTGATATAAACAATGACCATTGTATTAAACTGTTTTAAGAACAATGAACAAACTATTTTGTGAAAGACAGTTTGCTTTAAAACTTCTGTGAAATGTGCTACAAGGAATGCAATATCATTTTGCAACCATTATGTAGACACATGCATGCTTTTTCATGACGCTGTGCTGTTAATTAAACCTGCATCTGGAATCAAGGAAAATGATATTGCTTATAGCACCTCTGTGGGTGTGTCATGTGTAAAATGCAGTGAAATAGACCTAGATCAATGTATTTCAGGTTCTGCACTAATATAGCCATGGTCACGTATTTCCAATGAGCCTGTGTTTCAGAGACATGGGCCTTGTTTCATTTACAGTCTGTTTATGTGGCTTTCAGAGGCACAGCAGAGGTGAGTTTAACTGAAGAGGTGTTTTTATAGGCCCTGAAGGGACTGTGATACATTTAACTTTCATTTCTATCTGCGGCATTGTCACTTCATTTGATTTGATCAGAATGTCACAACTTGTACAGAGAGGAGACATTAATCCTGTAAAACAGTGAGCGCAAGGGACTTGCTCTTTTCTAGGTGTTTCAGAGCCACAGTTCTCAGAGTGTTTGAGGGCAAATTTATCCAGAAGTTATATACATCTGACAAAACCTCCTTTCGGGTATGTCTTCGTTTGTAAAAACATGAAGTATCCTACAGTGTACTTCTTTCTCTCTGTATCTAGCTGAGCGTGAGTCAGTGTAATCGCTCTCTCTGCTGGCCGCTGTGTGTTATAGCGAATGGGAGATTCACTCCAGCTGTATCCATACTCATCCTCCTCTTCCTCATCAGGACCATGATGCAGAGCGAGTCTGTCGGGAATCTCAGTCAGTGTGTCCGAGTCGGTTTCCCCAATATGTGGAACGACGGGCAGACACAGGAAGCTTTTCCCCTCCTCTCGATTCAGCTGCCAGAGTTTTAAAAATAAAACACAGTAAATGATATAATCTCTATCCAATTAGCACGTCATCTGTCAGCATGGCATCCTCCATTACGAGCATGACATATGAAGCATAATATAATCAAAATCACATTTAACACATTAATATGCTCTTCATTTCTCAGCATGAAGAACCAACAAACCAAAACATGCTGCTGTTCTGTAAAAACCTTCCAAATCATTAGTTAGCCTGCTAAATTCATGTTTAATTAATGTTTTTTTTTACAGTAACAGTGTAAAATTTAGATCAATAATCTCGCTGCTCTTGACATTTTGACACAACATTGGATTTGTGATGCATTTTATTCCTGTTTTGGAGTTTACCAGTGTGCTACAAATGTAACAACAAATGTATGTATTGCGCTATTAAACACATTTCTTATAAAAAGCCTCAGATTTGTCAGTCTGATCTACATATATCTGCACATTTATATATCATTTCTAATATTACTTAAAATAGTACAAAATTGTTACAATAAAACAATTTAAATATATATAATTTTATATGCATAAATGTTGGTTATTCCATGGTCTGTCTGAATACTGGATTCTGATTGGCTGGCAGATATGCAGTAAAACTGTTTAATGCACATGTAGTCCCAAGTCAGTTTAATCAACGTTCTATATTTATGCGCTGCTTTAATTGATGCACACACCCCCCACACACACACAAAGAGAGAGAGAGAAAGATAGAGCGAGAGCGAGAGCGAGAGAGAGACGGAGATTGCAAATTGCGCTGTGCACACAAACTTTTTTCAGCAAGGATCGAGGTGGAGCAGTTTTTGAAGTAATTAATTGTTTGTAGAGAGATGTGCAGACGCAGCATGCAGGTTAAGCACACACAACTGTCATCTCTCTCTCTCTCGATCAATAATTGAAATAAATGCCATAATTCATTCAAATAACTGTGATCTTACCCATTTCATCTCTGTGTCTGATTTGAAGCAGGCAGAATGCTAGAGCTAATGAACCGTGACTGAAGAAAATACTTTTTACTCTTCTGGTCAAATATTGCACTGCAAACAGCAACACTAGTTTTAAATTGTCTATGAATTGGCAAATTACCATGGAATAAATGTGATAATCAACGGCTAGCTGTGCATTAAATTATTTTAAATGCACTTCGTGTCGCGTGGTTCTTTGCCTTCACATCATGCATTTAAAATCCTTTAATATATTATAGAGAAAGAACGTTTTACTGCTATACTTTATTTGCTAATGTTATGAAATCAGATCCATAACTGCATATAGATGGGAAAGGACACACACACACACAAAGACACACACAAGACACAAACCTTAAACGCTGAAGGAGTGAAAGTATTAGTCGGAGACAGATGGAGGAAAGGTCTACTGTGAGTGTCAACGGCCTACAGAAAACAGAGAATAACCAGCACCAGTGAGACACTCTCACACACACAGAGAGAGAGAGAGAGAGAGAGAGAGAGAGACGGCAGGCCTGAGAATCTTCTGCTGATTTCTGACAGCACACACACTTTCTGTCACTGATGGAATAGAACACTAGCTTACTACACACTGGATACTGAGAAGTGTGCACTGTACTTTTTGAACAAAAAATGAAATAAAATGTTATGCAACATTGTTTCATCACAATGCATGTGTGTGGCATTTAGTCATCAGTTATGAAAAAAATAAAATAAAATAAATAAATAGTATTACATGTTCTACTGCATACTGGCAAATATAGTGTCACAGTGTTGTTATTATTAATTAAAACTAAACAGAACAATATATATTGTTTTTGTTAACTGAGATAAAGCTCAAGTAAAACAAACATTTAATGAAAAACCTAAAAATGTTAAACAAAAATTGGAAATGTTGCACAGGCAATAGTCTAAGCTGAAATTGAAGAATTAAAATTACTAAAACTAAAACGGCAATACAAATAAATTAAAGCTAAATACCAATATGTAATAAAAACAGAAACTAATGAAAATGACAAAAGCTCAAAACAAAATGATTCAAATTAAACTAAACTTACGGTAACCATACGGTAACACTTTAAGATGTCTTTGTTACAAATGTACTTACTATTGTAATGACAATAAATTATGCATGCAAGTCATTAAGATTACTCAGTACTTAAATGTATAATTACACTGTAACAAGTACACCATAAAATAAAGTGCAACCATAAATACTATAATAGTATATTAATAATACTAAAATAATACTGGCATGTCATGCTATGTGCACAGTGTAGATAATAGACATTTTGAGGCCTTATTAACTTCCAGTCTTTTGTGATCATCTACTGGATAAAATCATATAACATGGTTATCATAGTTAACAAAAAGGCCATTCCCTTAGTGCAGCGTATAGGAAACTGTTATTAGCCAGTAACATGCAGCACAAAGGCGTCCACATACACTCGCTCTAAAAAGTATAACTAGAGAAATCCTATTACAGATATTTTCCTGAATTCTCCAAGCCACCTCAGTCACCTTCTCACTGCTGCTCTTCAGACTGAAGGCTGAGATGTCCTCTACTGCATCCAGCGCAGATGTCTGCAGCTATTAAAAATTCAAGAAGAGTCCTCGTCAAACACAGTCCCACAAAAACATCTCTACATGACCTCAATAGCATCATTAAACTCTAATGTCATTGTCAGGCTCTCTGTTGATCCAGACGATCCGAACTGAAGTCCTGCACAGGGATGAAAGTCTCTCTTTACTGCTGCTTGTGTGTTTTGTACTTGTTGTTCAGAGCCATTGAAACAAAGCTACCTTTAAGAGCCATCTGCAGAGAGACATCTGCTGGGCGGGAATGAGGCATGGATCATTAATGCACATCTGGACAGAGACTTTATAAAGGTCTGATGAAGAGAAGGACAGACCGCAGAGAGCTGGACTTTACAGGTGCTTCAGTCAGTGGAGATATTAGACGACATGTTTGAGAGATCCAACATTATTACCACACATTAAATACTGTATGGAGGGGCTGTTGTAGACTTGGGATTTTTTTTTTTTTTTGAGTCAGATAATGAAACCCTTTAGCATACTTATTTTAATCAAATACTTATTATGTACAGTGCAAATTTAATGCTTTTGGACACGTCTTTGTTTGATTGAAGGTTTTTATAGTTAAAAAAAAAATATATAAAATGCAGTTAGCTGAATTTTAAATCACTTTTTTTTACCCACTTAAGTAGGACTTAAGTATATCTTTACTTAATTATTTAAATGGTCTTTGAACTATGGTTAAAATTCTGCTGAATGCTTTTTGATAAACAAAAATATACTTTTGTTACTTAATGTATTTGAATCTATCTGTAATTAAACATTCGTATTGATGATATTGCAATTTAGTACATTTAAAACATATTAACTTTAAAATGTAATATTGAATAACAATATCACACTACAGGTAAAATGATAATCAAGTGCTTTAGTATGTTAGTCAACACTGTTTGCTGTCTGGTGCTCTTTTTCAATTGCCTTTTTGGAAACCATCATATATTTTAGTAATCATCCTAATTAGAAATCATTTGAAAGCTTTGGAAAATCTGCAAAAAATTATTTTTTTTTGATTGATTGATTTTATTTTAGATTAAAAAATATATTGTTATACATAAAATAAAACATTTTAGTACAAAGTGTTTCCTTTAAAGTAAACTCATACTTGTAAAAAATGTTACACTTTATTATTATTTTTTAAATGCTTCAATAAAAAAATTGCTGATTGTCTTCTTTAAAAAGAAACCAACCTTAGTTAAGTGGTTGAAGCATGACAAAAGATTAATAAAACTTAATTGATGATTTAAAATGGTAGTTAAGAGAGGATGAAGCATGAATTAAAATGTACTTTAAAGTAAAACTTTAAATTTGACATTATTGCTTTTAAAAGTGTACTTAAGTGGATAAAGAAATAGTGATGAAAGTGACTTGAGTGGCCTTTAAGTTCATTAATATTTTATTATCTGCAAGTACAGCTTTAAAAAAAAAAAAACACCTTTAAGATTTGAAGCACACTACAAGTGCAGATTGAGTACAGTTTAGCACACTTCTTGGTTGCTCTGAGCGCTTCAGCTGTAGCTGGGCTGCTGGAGGCTTCTACAAGCACAACACAGAAGGTTAGCAGCCAGTTTCACCCTGCGCCAGGATATCAGCTTAAACACATTTCATCCTGCGAGACGAGTCATTAAAACATCTAATATGTAAACTAGAAGTGCCATTGTTTTAAAAAAGAGGCCTGCGGGTAAATCAAACTAAGTGGAGGACGTGTCTCGGGACATTAACAACAAAACGGATGAACTTTGGAGGGCCATAAATGGAGCGTTACTTATTAAATATCATTCGTAAATGTGTTTAAGTTGAATTACTGGCAGACCTTAAGGCTAAGCCGAGCTGAATGAGGGATGCTGGGAGCGGAGATAAGAGGGCCGAACAGAAACTACCTAACACTTTGGCACAGGGACGCATGTTAGTTAAAGTTCGTACTAGTACTGAGCGATATACTAAAGATTCAAAATATATTCATAGGGATTCTTCTGATAATATCACACACTGCACACCACTGTGTTTTTAATATGCTTGCATGCAATGTAAAAATGCATCAACTGATTTTGAGATATCATTTACACCACATTATGATTGGAAAAAAAAATCAGACAGCAAGCAGAAAATTGCTCAAACTATGCCGTGTATGACCACTTCCAGTGTAGACCGCTTCACTGAGTACAAAAGTTCATTTTGGAGTGTCATAACAATGCAAGAATCATTTCAACTTGATGTTTAAATATTTCATAAATACTATTTACTGTTGTACCATGATATGAGAACCGAAATGCAAACCTCATTTGCAATGCTCTGCATTATGTTCCTCACAAATTGCACTTCTCACAGGAAGTGGACAGGTGAATTGATTCACAATCGAGTCTAATGGAGTTTGACACTAGCATAATGCTAAACTAATAATGCAACACTCCAATAAGCACAAAAATACAGCGTACATGCAAATATTGGGTGAAGCTGTGCCTTTTTATAATTAAAACTAAATAGACATTTGACAAATGTAAGTACATTTCAAACAATTATAAGTAAAAGTGAATTTGTCCACTGAGTTTGTGTTAAGTTAGAAAGTTAGGTCAGCTAATTTAAGATATTCCTAGCTTTTTATTTTGACAAAGCAGTTTGCTTTCAAACTTTTATTAACCTATTAATTATATTAACAACAACTGGAAATATGCAATTGAATACAATTAATTTTGTAATTCCAGACATTTCACGAACTGTATGTTCTTTTAATAAACACAATTTTGAGAGAAAATTTTAAATAAATATGATCTCTATGTATATTTATACATTTAATTAATTGTGTGTGTGTGTGTACCTCTAAAATCCTGTCTCCTGTCTTCAGTGTGCCGTTGCGTCCCGCCGGACTGTCCTCCAGGATGTGTTTATTAAAGATGCCCCGCATCACCTCCCCGTTGCTAAGGCGACTACCCATGCCCCGCCCACCAATGATGCTGATGTCCAGAGATTTCCCAGCTTCCCTTTGCAACTCCACTCTGAGCAAACACACAAAGATTATTCAGTTAACATCTAATGCCAAATATTATGATCAATACATTATCATGACTTTCCCACAGTTGTCTTCATTGATAAGCTTCTCATCATCATGATCCCACCTTCTGACCCAACAGCATCAAACTTTGCAAGCCTTAAATATTTTTGCCATGTCGGATTTGATTCAAAACATTGTGATCATAAGCCAAGAGCTTCAACCACTGAACCAGTGATAATGTGTAAATTGTACATTCAATTCAACTTCGGTCAGACATGGTTTGAATATCCAATATTTGATCCAATACTGAGCCAATATTTGGTGAGAAAAATATGAACGTATAAAGTGCCAAATCTGATGGGCATTTTCATATTCTCAATCTTAATATCTCAATATTATCAGACCAAAATCTGGGGAGGATCTGATGAAATATGGAGGAACAGGTTCGAGTGAGAGAACCCAAAATTGGTCAGATTGATGTTCAGACCTTTCCTAATGAATTCACCAAATTTTGCTCCAATGAGAAGTATAATAAGAATACTAACAGAAACCAGTTTCTAATACATATCCATTCCCAATAGACATGTCCACGTTTTCCAGTTACATGTGCATTGATCTGTCCTCACCTCCGTGGTAGATTCCAGCTGTTGGAAGCTGCTGTTTGTCGTTCACTCTCCTGTCCTTCTCCATCTTCTCTCTCTGGAAGATCTGAGACCATCTGACTAAAAACACAAACACAAAGTTCTCATTTTATGTCCATGAGTAAGCGAGAGCTAACAGGATGCAGTGTGAATGGAGTAACTACTGTTGAGTGTTGTTTCTGCCATCAGAGACATCAACACTTTGGAGATGCTGACTCGCCCTGTATTCCTCTAAATATTCAGTAGGAACATACGTGATTCTGCACATACACAATCACAAGATTCATAAGCTTATGATGACATTTGACTCATCAGACCTGTCATCAACACTGGTGTAATCAAACTCCAAAGGAATCTCCCAAATTAAGCCCAATCAATGGCATTTGTTGTTTAATGGCCACAGAAAATAGTTTCCAAAAATGCAAAAGTGAGTCAATCAACAAATGAATTCAATTAAAGCTTAACTGGCATTGATGCATATTTTGTTTTTCTGAAGTGGGTGATGTATGTGATATATAGTCTGCCTATCTCTTCCCAAGGTGAAATCATTAATCTTTTAATTTAGCTTGAGTTGTCATGTTTCCGGATCGGGGGTCAAAACAGAAATAGCTTGTTTGCTTCATCATTCGACTATAAGTGAAGATGACAGATCTAATGGAGGAAAATCAAACCTTGTTTTGAACAATTCATGCATGCAGGCGGAGAGATCAAGACATTAGGAGTCACGGCACATCTATATGAATCAAATATTCATTATCCACACGTTCAGTGAAAACGCTTCATTAATGAATGAGAATCGATGGCTGGAAATCAAATCATTGACATGAGAGAGAGAGATGTTAGTCAAAGATGAACAACACAATACACACCATGTTAGGAGGAAGTGATGGCCTGGAATGTTAACGATGAACGATGAATGCATGTTACCAAGGAAACAACAACCTGCTCAATGCTGTTTGATGAGGAAATGCAGCATGATTGAGTTTGGCTGGAATGTGAGTGTTTTACATTAGACCCACTATGCAGTGCAATTCAAATTTGCCTTAATATATTAGTTAAAATACTGCCACGAAACTGAAGTACTCTGCGATGGCAGCTTAATGTTAAGATAAATAAAGTATGCCATAAGGAAGCCATTTGTAGAGTGACTCTCTCGAAAAGTGTAGTCACTCTGCCAGCAATCATTATTTTTGCAATTCTGTGGTGTAGACCTCAGACACTTCTGTTTTAAGTGAACATGGGGTGAATTTAAAATCATTCACTACTTTGGTGTGAATGAATGTTTTCTTTATTTACCATGCCCACACACTTCTAAAATTAAAATTATTGCAGGTATGTCTTACGTTTTTATTTCAGTTTAAAATGTTGTGAAGAAATGTTTTTTTTTTTTTTTTTTTAATTATTTTTAATGATCATAATATTGTCAAAGAAATACAGTACCATTCAAATATTTTATTAATTCTTTTGAAAGAATCCTCTTCTGCTCATCAAGGCTGCATTTATGTGATTAGAAATACAGTAAAAAACAGTAAATATTCTTAATATATAACTGAATAAATAATTATATAAAACTGTTATACTTCAGTTTTAAAATGCATTTCAAATTTTAAATATTAAAGTTTAAAATATTTAAAATGACACTTTATTACTAAATTCCTCAGCATCCATTACTCCAGACTTCATAATTTGTCAATGTTCAGAACAACTGTGCTGCTTAATGTTTAAATAAATACATGCTTTTTTTTTAATAAATGCTTTTACTACTACTACTAATAATAATTTTAACAGAATTTCTGTGAAATATAAATATTTTTTAACATTATACACTCACCGGCCACTTTATTTGGGACACTTGATTAATTGCTTAGTAACACAAATTGCTAACCGGCCTCACATCACATGGCACCATTTAAGCATCTAGATGTGGTGAAGATGACTTACTGAAGTTCAAAACAAGCATCAGAATGGAGAAAGAAAGGGGATTTAAGTGACTTTGAATGTGGAATGGTTGTTGGTGCTGGTCTGAGTATTTCAAACACTGCTGATCTACTGGGATTTTCACACACAACCATCTCTAGGGTTTACAGAGAATGGTCCAAAAAGAGAAAATATCCAGTGAGCGGCAGTTGTGTGGATGAAAATGCCTTGTTGATGTCAGAGGAGAACGGGCAGACTGGTTAGAGATGATATAAAGGCAACAGTAATTCGTTAATAACCACTTGTTACAACCGAGGTATGCAGAAGAACATATCTGAACACACAACACGTTTAACCCTGAAATTACAAATGAGCTTCAGCAGTAGAAGACCACACCAGGTGCCGCTCCGGTCAGATGAGAACAGGAAACAGATCTACAATTCACACAGACACACCAAAACTGGACGATAGAAGACTGGAAAAATGTTGCCTGGTCTGATGAGTCTCGATTTCTGCTGCAACATTCAGATGGGAGGGTCAGAATTTGGCTTAAAGATCATGAGAGCATGGATCCATCCTGCCTTGTCTCAACGGTTCAGGCTGGTGCTGGTGTAATGGTTTGGGGGATGTTTTCTTGGCACACTTTGGACCCCTTAGTACCAACTGATCATCGTTTACACGCCTCAGCCTACCTGAGTATTGTTTCTGACCATGTCCATCCCTTTATGACTAAAGTGTACCCATCTTCTGATTTTTACTTTCAGCAGGATAATGCACCATGTCACAAAGCTCAAATCATCTCAGACTGGTTTCTTGAACATGACAATGAGTTCACTTTACTCAAACGGCCACGACAGTCACCAGATCTCAATCCAATAGAGCAGCTTTGGGATGTGCTGGAACGGGAGATAACAAATCTGTAAAAATCATGTAAATATGGACCAAAATCTCTGAGGAAGGCTTCCTACACCTTGCTAAATTTATGCCATGAAGAATTAAAGCAGTTCTGAAGGCAAAAGGGGGTCCAACCCAATACTAGCAAGCTAATAAAGTGGCCAGTGAGTCTAAATGTCTTTACTGTTACTTTTAGTTCCTATATCTTTGTGTATAATATTTCAATAACATACAACACTGATTATTATTATTTAATTGATTACTACTGTATTTGCATGACAAGATACTTTGAGTTGGTTGTATATCTTGAAGTGTTTATACTTTGGAGTTAATTTGTTCATTACTGCACGAGAATGTACATTTCATGGCATTTCTATATTTGCGTAAAATACTTTTATGATAATAGTTCACAATATCAATAGTTAGCTGATATAACTGTAATAATTGTGACTTGACTTTAGTTCTCTATAAACCCAATAATGCATTGAGCAGAAGAAAGCAGCTCACACAGCTTTGGACTGAGGCGAGTGTGAGGAAAGCAGGACAGAACTGCTTCCAGTCTTCACGATTAGAGGAGAATAGAAGCAGTGCTGTGGGAGGCCCAAACAATCAGATTCTCCAAAACCTCTGCAGCGACAGAACAAAACGATGCAAGCAGACAGTGTGATGAAGACGGTACTCACACAGAGAAGGGGCTCAGCTCGTCCCCCGCAGCACCTGTGGATCTGGAAACCCGAAGAGCAGTTTACAGACAGCGGGAGGCAGAATAAAGCACAAGCTCTCTGCTGCCAGACGCTGAGCACTGATAAGCTTTGCTTTATGACTGTCTGGTTCACCTTTTATTGTGAATGTAAATCCTCAGCTCTGCTATGGCTCTATTGAATTGGAAGCACCCTTAAAATACGCCCTGACCATGATTATTATTAATATTGAAAACATTCCATTTCTGTGGAAACCATGATTTATTTATTTTTTTAAGTTTTTTTTTTTGATGAATAGAAAGTTCAGAAGAACAGCATTTATTTAAAATATAAATCTTTTGTAACATTACAAATATTTTTACCGTTACTTTTGATCAATTCAATTTATCCCGGATGAATTAAAGTAATAATTTCTTAAAAATAAATCTTACTGACATAACACTTTTGAGCAATATAGTTTATGCAGCAAACAAACACTTATTTATGAGCTTTTTATGAATAATTAGTAAACTTACTGTGTAATTAATTGTATTAAATTGGCAGCCTTTTCATTTGGTTTCTTTCCTCAGCAAAACTGATAAATATGTTTATAATTTTATGTACATATAATAGTATGAAAAAAGGTAATAATGAAAGATTATTTATTCAGAAATGGACCCTTATGACTGATTTTGCAGTCCAGGGTCCTTAACTAATGGGGCCCTTTTTTGAAAAACTGTGTGTATGTGTGTGTGCTCTTGTTTTTATGACATATCAGGACACAACTCTGTATAATGACATGGGTATGACACAGGTATTACAAGGAGAGGGTGACTTATGAGGACATAACCCATGTCCCCATTTTTCAAAACGCTTATAAATCATACAGAATGAGTTTTTTTGAGAAAGTAAAAATGCACAAAGTTTCCTGTGAGGGTTAGGGTTAGGTGTAGGGTTGGTGAAGGGACCCGGCCGTCTCTGCTGATGGAGCCGCTGTGAAGGATGCTGCGGATCAGCATCCCCGGCCGTCCTTCAGCGCATACACCGTCATGCCTGAAACACACACACCACTGGACGTGATGGCTGCTGTTTTAATGCCACGCAGCTTCCTTGGCTGTGTTCATGGCAAGAAATTTACATTTAAAACCAATATACGGTTTCTAAAATTATGTGATCAAGGTTGTCCCTAAAAATGTCTTCATAAGAGTGTGTGGAGCAATATCATTTTCTAAGTCATCTTAAACCAGCACAATTTAATAAACTATGTTTAAGAGATACTAAGAGAATTTATTATTGGACATTGTGTAAATATGATCGGATGCCATTGATTACTGAAGGTTTTTACTGAAAATAAAGTAGCAACTTTTCATAGAAAATCAGATTGCTGTCATTACCAAGAAGGGTGAATTGAATTGTCAATGCACTCTATTGGAATCAGAGTTAATTCAGCATTAAATAAATGTTCATTATTAATTATTCATATTTTTAATTGACTTATTTTTGTATTTTCAGTTTTCATTATTTAGTTTGTCTTAGTACTTTTATTTGTGCCTTTGTCATTTTATTAGTTCCTTTTTAATTAAGACATATTTTATTTCAGCTAGTTACCAAAGCAATTTTTCTATTTATTTTTTTATTAAATTTTTTAGTTTAAGGTTTTCCATATATAACTTATATTTAATTTATTTAAGATTAATCTCAATTAACAAAAATATTTTTATTAATTTAAATTTATGAATAACACCACAAATTACTATAGAATTGGGATTAGAATTCGAAACAATTGAAGAGAAGGTTTTACTGAAATGCAATTCAAAGAAATCCAACACAGCAACAATTTTATTACTATACATTATATTTTAACCTATGATGCTTATTTATTACCTTATATGTGCATATTATTATATTATTTTAGACGACATTTGACTAAGTTTTTATTCAAGTTAAGAACAAAATTCTATAGGTAGCATTTCAAACATTGATTACTAATATATTATATTAAATAGAATGCAGATGCAGACATTATGGAATTAGGAACCTCTGCACATAGTTCCTACAGAGGCGGCATTAAAGCTAAAGTGAGATTTAAAATGAACTGATTTACCAGCATATGTGTATGTTTATTAGAGGAATGCATGGTTATCTTGGTCTCCCGTGAGGAACACTTAGTAGTGGATGCTGTTAAGTCAGCGTGCCAGGAACTTAAATGCACTTTAATTAGCAATCTTCTAGATCAAGAATTGGAGTCCATTAACACCTGTGACAGTAAAGCCGAGTGTGGATCTAAAGCAGACTCATGAACACAAGATTTCCCTCAGCTGAAATCTTCTTATCCTAATAGCGAACACTTGCAAAACAGACGGCTTTGAATCGCTGCTCCGGGATAAAAGCAGCCCAAATCCACATCATAATCATTAGTGAAATCAGTGACTGGGGAAAACCTCTCATCACATCACCTGCTGCATGTATACAGAGTAATGTTCCTATTCGAAAGAGCTCACGTTACCTTTGCACTTGAAAAAAAAAAAAAAAGAAGGTTTATTGTAAAGTGGATTTTAAATTAGGTTTTAATCATTTTTTTTGTTTATATTATATTAAAGTTGATAGTACTTTAGTTGACCATTAATTCAATGCATTTTAAATAATTGAGACATGACTGTCAATCAATAATAAAACTAAATCATTGCACTTTTTTTTGTAGCATCTATGTTTACAATGTGTAAAATGTGTAATATATTTTCACACTGAACTTGAATTAACACTGAATTTATGTAGAAACAAATATTTTTGTAGAAAAATGGGTTTATATTATAATATAATTACAATTCTGTACACTGGCATCTTTTAAATAAGTACTATAAATGAAAGCAAAAACCACAGATACAAATACTGATGCTGATGCCTCTCTTAAATGGATTTTATATATATATATATATATATATATATATATATATATATATATATATATATATATATATATATATATATATATATATATATATATAAATATATAATATACAATATAAAATATACATTTTCTATTCTAAACATTGACAGATTAACATCACAGTAAATGTAATCTGAACTGAAGTTACATATAACTTAAAAAATACGTATACCTCTTAAAAATGACATATACATGTGTACTTAAGTCCAATGAAAGTGGGTCAAAATCCTTCTAAAGTTAAACTAATTGGATTAAATATAAATTTAAACTTACATTTTTATTTTTATTGCAATTAACATGCAGTTAAGTGTCTGAAAACATTACATTCTGGTCACACTTAAGTCTATTCTTTTAGAGTATATTATTTCCGTAATAAGTATTCTTTTTAAAAGCCTAGCGAGTGAAGAAAGAGGTCAGCAGCATGAGCGGGATTCTATTCTATTATAATGAAGTTATTCTGAGCAGGTTCAGTTTAATGCCAGCAGCACGATTTGGGGGAAAAAGGAACTGTAATTGGTTGATCAAATTTAAAAATGTAAAAAATATATTATTATTATTAACAATATAGAAACGACAGACATGTCACTGTTATGACAGATATATATATATATATATATGTATATATATATATAATTATAAAAAAATATATATTTTTTGGAGATTCATTTTATGCTAAAGAGCTGCAATAATAAAGAAATAAAATTACACTATTAATAAATATTGGGGGTAATGTTTTTTTTTTGGTGAATTATTCATTTAATTGCAATTTCTTTGTTACATTTAGAGTAATTTATTATTTATGTAAATTAATAATAATAATAATGGTTAGCACGGCTTGTGTTCCCGAATTCACATTCGACTTCTCAACTCACAGATCATGCAAAGTAGAGTCCATGACACCGAGAACACAGACAATGAGCCGCTCTCGTGTAAATCAACACAGTGCTGCGGTTCACAATAAAACACACAGCGCGTATATTTCATTCATTCAACCCAAGCCTTATTGTTATTTTGGTTTTGTGTCCATGGAGAGATAATACATGAAAGATTATGTTCAAGGAAAACTTCTGTGGGTAAGAATCTCCACTGATTTATATCTACAATAAGAGTCAAATCAGACGCAGATGATCTCCTGAAAACAGCAGCGTTAATGACCTGCTGAAGCACAATAATGGAAGAGAGCAATTTGTGTCGAGACAGGGGAGCGTGTTTGTGTATGTAGCCATGATTCATACAGCTGTAATCGAGTTGGCTTGCACAGAATGATTCAAGAGGGACCGAATCACTCGCCTATGAATCTGAGCAGAGGCCTCCCAGAGCAGAAGCCATAAAAACACAAATAAACACACAACTGATGGGACTCCACACAATATAGTGGCAAATTCCAGCACAGAGAGCGAGCGGCTGGCCCGTGGCATGCTGGTCTGGAGCACTGCGAGTCAATGGGGCTGTTCAGATGACACGCATCAGCCGTTTATTTAGGAAATAAACGGGTTAGATTTTTCTAGGATCAGTTTTTCCCCTCATTATTACCTTCCACTGTTCTCCCTCACAGCTGTGCTCTATTACTTGAATGGCTTTTTTATGTCAAAAAACATAATTCTTTCCTTCTCAAGACCTCAAGAACTGTTACATGAGTGGAAAAGAAATGCATTTCATTTTAAAAAGAATATTTTTCAAAATCTGTACTTACATCTATTACAGTATCAATTAAATAAAAGCCCTCTTAAGTGACTTAAAGAGAGACACTTTCATGACTGTTTCTGAACACACTTAAGTAAACTTTTAAAAAGTGACCTTTGTATTAATGTCAAATCAACTTTTAATTTAAGGTACATTAAAATACACATCATGTTTTAATAATCTTTTGTTGTGTTTTAAAGAAGTACACTTATTTTAATATGTTGAGTAACATACTTAAGCACATGCAAAGTACTTGATTATCATTTTAACTTTTAGTGTTATTCGATATTATATTTAAATGGTTTAATATACAGTATTTTAAGTGTACTAATTTGCAACTACATCATTCTAAATTTAAAGACATGACACAAGTTTCAATAGAGATTATATTAAAGTATATTTTAGTTTATCATAAATTCTTGTCAGTACATTCAGCAGTATTTTAACCATATTTCAAATACAATCGAAGTAGTTATGAAATGACATGCATTATGAACTAATGATGTATTCAAGTGGGTCAGAAACACTTCTGTTATTAAAATATGCTTCTTTTTCACAGGGGCAGTGAAAGATAAAACAGAGGTGACTAAATCTGTGTTTTTGATTGGTCAGTGTAAGCCAAGTGTAAGATGTAATTTGATTGGGCCTGAAATGTGTATGTTTGAATCTGATTGGTTGCTGACTCTGTTCACCTTCTGTGTGGAGGCGGGGCCACTCATCAGATAGGTCAGATCAGCGCTGCTGTGTTCAGCAATCATCGACTGCAGCACCTCTTCCTCCTCCTCCTCCTCCTCCTCCAGAAAATGATGCTCAAATGCCTTTTCATCAGACAGCTCCAAATCACTGCAGTCGATCTGGACATAACATGGGGGAAATATAGTTTTCTTAAGGCAAAAAATAAATAAATAAATAAAATCATTTCACATAGTTTGATAGAATAATCCCTCAAAAATCATCATGGACTCCAAATTTATAACATTTTCAATAATGCCAGTAGGTGGTGCTAAATGTCACAATGATTAGGTCATCGAGCCATTTGCACTTCGTGTGATATCTTTGCTCTGGCAGTACTTTTGATGTCACACACCGATCGATCTGTGCAGAGCCAAGTCCAACACAACTAATGATTCATCAAATTCATTCAAATGTGGATTAAGAAACGAAATGCTGCTGTGTGTTGCTCAAAGACGAATACTTCTGCTTTGTCTCTATATTTTCATTGGGAAAACACTGTGTCTGAAATAAAACAATATTAATGTCTTACTGAACTGTTGTATAAGATCAGTATCACATTTGCACTTTGTGTGATAAGATAAGATAAGAGACTTATAATACATTATAACTATGCGAAATATAATCCATTATAAAAGTGACGTGACATTCAGTCAAGTATGTTGACCCATACTCAGAATTCGTGCTCTGCATTTAACCAATCCAAAGTGCACACACACACAAAGCAGTGAACACACACACACCCGAAGCAGTGGGCAGCCATTTATGCTGCGGCGCCCGGGGAGCAGTTGGGGGTTCGATGCCTTGCTCAAGGGCACCTAAGTCGTGGTATTGAGGGTAGAGAGAGAACTGTACATGCACTCCCCCCACCTACAATTCCTGCCGGCCCGAGACTCAAACTCACAACCTTTCGATTGCGAGTCCAACTCTCTAACCATTAGGCCTTTCTAATGCTTTCTCCGTTTTTCTTTCTCCGCTTCTTGGAAGTGAGTCATTTGGACCTTATTAAGAGGTGGTGTTACCCTATCGCACTTGAGAGAGCAGAACAAAAGTGTTAGGCACGCTCAGACAGTCTAAGGGCCTCTCGTGAGATTAAATCTTCAGAAAAAAAAAGGCCTGATAAGATGACCTGCACAGCACTGACATCCCACCACACTCGCTCCAAACCTCAAGCCTCGGAGGAGAAAAAGAAGCAAAGATGCCAAAATGTGCACACAATCCCAGAATAACAGCCTTGAAAAGTTGAAGATGTTAAGATAAACTACAGCCCCTGAGAGCTCTTCACAAAGATAGAGACATGCTCCTCCAAGAAGATTTCATTTCCTGAGGCCTTAAAGGACTACAGACCCGCATCATGAAAAATTAAAAGAACCTGTGAAAGGAATCCCGTTACTGCAGCCACGGGTTTCAATAACACAAAATCATCTAGAAAAAAAAAACAAAAAAAACAATTGAGCCTAGTATTTCTTACGGGCAGGGGTTTGGCCACTCCGATGCGGACGGTGCCAAGGTCCGCTCCCTTCAGAGCCTGCACTGCTTCCTCCAAACTGGCGCTTCCCAGGTTGATGTTGTTGACATACATGAGACGGTCTCCTGGCAACAAGCATCCGTCTTGCTCTGCTATGCCATTGGGAACTAACGACCGAATCACTATTACGGTCTTGAGCGGGTCCATTGGGTCCTGTACACATATGAACACATACACACATGCAAAAGTGAGTAGAACATTAACATTATTGGTTTTACCTTATTTTAGTAGGCCTCTTTAGAAATTTTACTAACTATGAGTAACTTTTCAACATTATATCAACAAACTTTATTTTTTTTTTTATAACTACTTCAGCTACTGTATTTGTCAACTAACTACCATTATTTTGCAACTACATGTCAACTAATTACCGTTTATTTACAACCTCAAATTAACTAAGTTAACAAGTCCTGTTCATTTGCAAGTATGTCAACTAACTCTCATTAATTTGCAACTAATATGTCAACTAACTCGCATTAAAGCTGCAGTCCATAAGTTTTGCCGTTTTGTCACCATTTCTATTTGAAACCTGCATTTGTTGTTATTTGTGGAATTATCTTCCTTGCGTGGGTTGTGACCAGTTTGGTTCCAGCATTCAGATGAATCTATTGTTTTGAGGAGTATGTATGGCTGTCAGTTCACACACCAGAGTGAATACCGTACTTAGGAAACACAGATTCTAGCATACGTTTAGGAATATATGACCCAAATAGGAATTTTCACTAAATATTGTCATCTGAACACTAAGTAACAAGTCTGCCACTTTCGTTCTGACAAACTGAGGAAAAAAACATTACAATTAATTGTGCTACAATGGTGATTGAATCTAACGATTGGCTAAGTAACGAATATAACATCAAACCCCAAATTATTGTTACTGTTACTTCTGTTTTATACTTTTTCTCAAATTGTACATGTTAAAAACATCAGCATTGTGTGACTATTAGTATGTAGCTTTTCATGTAGATTTAAATTTCTTCAATTCATTATTCCAGCTGCTATGAGAAAAGGCTATAAATTATATGGCAGCTGCAGCATCCTCACACACAATAGCCTCCTAGCCAGGACTCAGTCTTTATGATTACAGATGCGACGTCTGAAACAGGAAGTTCTTTCAGAATGTCAACAACCTCTGTATGAGTCTCTCCTCTGAGGGGAATGCCATTCACCTGAACAAACACACCCAAACCTATACATTTGAAACTGTTTTCATTGATAATAATCAGAAATGTTTCTTGAGCAGCAAATCAGCATTTTAGAATTATTTCTGAAGATCATGTGACACTGAAGACTAATGATGCTGAAAATACAGCTTTGACCACAGCAATCAATTACATTTTACAATATATTTACATAGAAAACAGATATTTTTAAATGTATGATAATATTTCATGATAAAACTGTTTCCACTGTATTTTTTTGATCAAATAAATGCAGTCTTGCTTTGCAGAAGAGACTTCTTATTGGACCACATTTCTATATCAATTTGATTAGTTTGATGCATGTTGGTGGTAGGTTGTTTCAGACAGATGTGTTTTATCTCTAGCAGTTCGTCTCCACTACAGATTTGTCCCGATCGCCCGACAGGTCCCTCAGGAAGCACTGAGCGGAGGATGTGACGACCGGCACACACGTCCAGACTGATCCCTAAACCACTGTTCTCACTGAACTTCTCCACTTGAGCCACCTGAACACACGTTAACACACAACCACAGACTTTAAAAATCCCTCATTCACTAGCATTATTCAATATTACAATTCAAGTTGTAGAGTATCAGAGTGAATCAGACAGTTTAAGATCAGTTTAAGATCAGATTGGTGTTGAACAACCCAAAGAGTCCAATTCCACAAAGAGGCGCAGGATAACAAGACAATATCATAAATCTTTCCAGATCCCAGTGCTAGCCAGTCTGAAGCAAGCCTTTGTTTTTCAGTTTATTAACTTGAACATCAACCTGAATTAAATTTCACAAGGGCTGGCTGGTTAAGCACACATAATAAAAATCATCCACCTTTTTTGATCTTTGAACTGCCATGGCAGAAATGTGACCCAGTCACTCCTCATTTACATAATAACAAAAACTACATATAAAGTTTTTTGGTTTGCCAACAATATTTGGGACCACAAACGAATGACAAATCATACACATAATTACCAAGTTATTTAAAAATAGAGAAAAATCTGCATAGTGGAAAACTGGGATTTCATGAAAATTATTTTCACTCAAACTGCTAGCAAATTTCACAAATAATTACAAAGAAATGCCAAAGTACACATTGTATAAAAAAAAATATTTTTTAATGTTTAGAATTTTTTTTTTTTTACAGAGTTCTTGGGTGACTAAAAGTTCTTCTACTTAGAAGATGAAGCGTAAAGGGGTTACTTACAAAGACTTGGCTGCAGGCGCCGAGTTCATTCTTCCACTTCTGCATGAGCTGCTGTTCCTGCTCAGAGCACAGCTTCACAGGACCTGAGAGAGACATGACAGCATTACCCGGCGTTCTCTGCGAGTCGATTCGCTTATATCAGTGGTGAAATGGCAAACGTCTCTGACTGTTAGGTCTTTCTGGAGCTCTGATGAGTGAAGTGGTGACAGACTATGGTGTGGCGTTTTCCTCTGGAGTGAGAAACACTGTCTCATCTAGACAGAAAAACACAGGGGCTTCAGGGATGTGCGAGTCTCTCTTTATATAATAACTGGCTTCATGGCACTGTGATGAAAGGATGAGTGAGATTTTGACTCTAAATATGGTGCGGCGGCTGACACATGCACACAAAGGATCTACCGAACTAAAGTTAGATCTCAGCTCCGGCTTAATGTTTCTGTTGTAATATCTTCAAGTATTCTCTCTGTCTTCAGGATAAGATTTAAAAGAGACCCTTGGATTTTCTCAAACACGCAGAACACAATACAGTAAGGAATATCTATAAATAAAAAACTATAAATATTAAATGAAAAAGAAATGTTGCATTTGCAACTAACTGAAATAAATTCAATTCACTTCAAAATATGCTGTATCAAAATATATTAATAGAACGTTGACCAGAAGGAAAAGGTGTGGTAGTAAAAGGTATCAAAGCAACAGGGATGACCAGGGCCTTAAAAAGATTGTCAGGAAAAGCTTATTCAAGAATTTGGGAGAGCTTCACGAGGAGTGGACTGAAGCTGGAGTCAGCGCATCAAGAGTCACCACACTCAGATGTCTTCAGGAAAAGAGCTACAGCTGTCACATTCCTAGAGCCAAGCCACTCCTGAACTAGAAAAAAAATAATAAAATAAAATAACCTTAGGAGCATCTCACCTGGGGTAAGGAGGAAAAGAACTTGACTGTTACTCAGTGGCCCACAGTTCTCTTTTCAGATGAAAGAAAATGTAGCATTTTATTTGGAAATCAAAGTCTGGAGTCTGGAGGAAGAATGGAGAGGCACAGAATCCATGCTGCTTGAAGTCCAGTGTAAAGTTTCTGAAGTCAGAGATGATTTAGGTGCCATGACATCAGCTGGTGTTGGTTCAAAGTCAATGCAGCCATCTACCAGGAGATTTTGGAGTACTTTATTCTACCATCATTAGCAGTGCCACAAACTGATCGCCTCCAAGCCACACCGCACTTAAGCAGTAATTCATACAAAAGAGCACCAACCAAGTATTGAGTGCATCATTAAGCCTGCCTTGGAGATCTTGAACATTTCTGTTTTGTAAATCTTTTTTTAACTGATCTTTTCAGAAAATATTCACATTTTTTGAGATACTGAATTTTAAATTTTCCTAAGCTACAAGTCGTAACCATCAGAATTAAAACAAAAAACTCTTGAAACATTTCAGTTTGTGTGCAATGAATCTAGAATATAAGAAAGTTTGCTTTTTTTTCAATTAAATTACAAAAAAATAAAGACCTTTTCCTTAATATTCACATTTTTTAAGATGCACCTGTAAATGAATATTCAACAAGCCACATCTGAGTTATCATTCATGTCCAGCACAAATATTAAATGCTGAAGTTTAAAACTTCAGACTGGGCATGAGAAATAATTGAAGTGATGCTTGCCTTCAGGAACGCCATTAATATAACTATACAATTACTAGTGCTGTCAAACGATTAATCATGATTAATCACATCCAAAATCAAAGATTTTGTTTACATAGTATGTGTATGTGTACGGTTTATATTTATTATCTATATATAAAAACACACACATGCATGTATATATTTAAGAAAAATATGTTATATTTGCATAATGAATACATATTATAAAAATAAATATATATTTTATATAAATTCTATAAATATAAATAAATACATGTAAATATTTTACAAATATATGCATGTCTGTGTATTTATATATATATATATATATATATATATACATAATAAATGTATAGGCCATGACTTCATAAGCATAAATTACTCCCAACTGCTCCGGGTTTGTGTTCACAGTGTGTGTGTGTGTGTGTGTGTGTTCACTGCTGTGTGTGTGCACTTTGGATGGGTTAAATGTAGAGCAGAAATTCTATGGGTCACCATTACTTGACTGTATTTCACTTTACTTTCACTTTACTTTCACTTTCAATATACACAGTACACACACATATACAGTATTATGTAAACGAAACTTTTATTTTGGATGCGATTAATCGCTATTAATTGTTTGACAGCACTTATAATAACTATTAGTCTGTTTAGTCTGCACATCAGATCTGCTTATTCATATAACTGACTGTCTGATATACAGCTCACCTGATGTTTTGTCCCCCACATACCCCGCGATGGTGATGGCGAAACCCTGAGCATTCTTCATCAAGCTCACATCGAAAGCATCCTGTTCCTCTTCCTCAAAACCCTGACAGCAGACACAAACACAGATTATTACACAATAACAAGGACATTGACATAACCATCGTTTGAAATGGTTTGAAACAAACTAATACCACAAAACATAATTCATCATGTCTATTGCTAATTCTCAAGTGCTGTTGTTTTACTACCATGTCATTAAAGATCAGCAGCCAGTTGCAACAAACTCATTAGGGTAAGAAAACATTCCCTTGTAATTATTATTCCTAGCTTAATGGGTTTGTCGCACTGGCCTCAGGCTTTCGTTAGACTGACATTGAGGACATAATGCAATGATTAGTAATTAAAATAATATTCTCAAGAAGACATTTAATGTTATCAGAGAAAGGCAATATAAAAATAAAAATAAAAAACACCTGCTATATTTCCTAATAAATTGCAACTTTTCATATTAGAATTTCGGCATAGGAAGACATGGCAAAAATTGCAACATCCATTCAAACCAAAGTATAGTAGATAAATGAATGGAAATCCACTCTTATATTCACTTAATTCTGCTATTCTCTAAAAAAAAAAATTAATATGATATCTATATTGATAAACAGATCTTTCTGGTCCTCGAATGTGATAAGATTCAAGTGTTAAAGGATTGGATTTGTTTCTTACAAACACACAGCTTTTGTCTTTTCTAGATGTTAATTGGTGGACAGGAATGGTTTGGATAACTTGTGGATTATTGTTATGTTTTCATCAACTGTTTGGACTCTCATTCTGATGGCACCCATTCACCCATTCACTGCAATCGATGGAATTCTACATTTCTTCAAATCTGATGAAGAAACAAACTCATCTACAGTACAGTCTTGGATGACCTGAGGGTGCTTACATTTTCAGCACATTTTAATTTTTGGGTGAACTGTTCATTGAAGACTGCATGGTTATCAGTCAATGCAGTCGATCTCAAAAGAGCAAAATGTGTTCAGCAATGTGGCACATGTGCAGCTGAACCTGTTGCTCAGTGACGGTCGGCAGGATGGCAGGAGCGTCATCCGCCGTACCGCAACTGAGGAGGAGTCGGACTCTGTTTCCAGATTGTTTCAAAACTTGAGCAACCTGCTCACTGCTCAGACCAAACAGATCTGCATCACTGATCCGCAGGACGTGATCCCCACAAGCGACCGTCCTAGAACCAGTGAGAGAGACTTTGAACTTCTGTTATTTTCATAAACAGATTTTATGATGTTCTTCCGGGGTGGTGCTGGCGCAGTGGATAAAATGCATGCCTTTAGTGTGAGAGACCTGGGTTCGAATCCACTGTGAGACACCTATGTGTCACGGAGCGAGACCCCTAGTTGCTCTAGAGGCGTGTGACCTCTGACATATATAGCAATTGTAATTCGCTTTGGCGTCAGCTAAATGTAAATGGTTTTATTCCTGGGTTGAATTGACTTCAGTTTTGTTTTTTTAGGGCTGTCAGGTGAAATTTCAGGCTAATTAATTAGATGATATGCAGATTAACTAAACCAATTAATCACAAATTAAATGCAGATCGATTTTAACTGAGCAATTACCCCACAAAGGATCATTTGAAGTCATTGTGTTAAATGAGAAAAGCATTGAACAGACATTACAAAAAGTAGCTTTAGAAAGAAACATTTTGATTCAACATTGCATAAATAATCATAGTAATTTGGTATTAATGCTTTGTTAATTGAATATTGAAACATGGAATTAATTAAAAAAATATATACTCTAAATATGAAACGTTTAAATGCCAGTCTTAATGAGTGAGTGAGTCATTCAACCAATGCATTCAAAACGCTGATTCATTCAGAAACGAGTCTTTATGAATGAGTCACTGAATCATTCGCTCACTCTGTTTAAAAAATGTGGATTCATTCAGTTACAAAACAGTGCTGTGTTTAGCTCATAGACGCACATCATTTCTGGTGCTGGCTTTGTACATAACTATTGAAATTGAGAAAAAAAAAAGATAAACAATATTAACAATATTGTATAAACGTAACCATACTAACTTCTTGTTTATTGAACTATTCCATAAAATCAGTATCACATTTGCAATTGTGCAGATATTCAGGAAAAATAGAACTCTTGCTTTTGTGATATTGCTAAACTATATCATATGACATAAATATGAGACAAAAACCCATAAAGCGGCTTTTTTTACTCATATCTCAAATTTTAGGGGGATATAATTGCATTTATAGCCTACATCACACAGTCAGTCATCCTGCATCAAGTTTGTCAGTAACTGTGACACACAGATGACGCTTTATTTCAAATTAATTGCACCAAATGAAATTGACTGTCCTAAAGACCACCAATGTCCAGAAAGACCACCAATGGTAACAGAACAGTGCATAAAAATGTCAAAAGTGCACTTACCTGGTCAGCGATACCTCCAGGCAGAATGGTTTTGACGATAACGCCGGTGGTTTTACCACCAACAATCCCGAAGCCCAAACCAGTTCCATCGTTCACCAGTTCGATCATCTCCACCAGCTCGACCGAGTCCAGTGGGTCT
Source organism: Carassius auratus (assembly GCF_003368295.1). NCBI lineage: Eukaryota > Metazoa > Chordata > Actinopteri > Cypriniformes > Cyprinidae > Carassius > Carassius auratus. The sequence continues at coordinate 27,225,747 of NC_039249.1, read as the reverse complement.
ATAATTGCACATATATATAAAAGCATGTTAAAACGCAAGTTCATGATTTTTGCATTCATGGCGGATTGATCGGTTTCTGAAAAATACTAGTTAGAAATGTAACAGTTATTATTGCCAGCTAACATCAGATTGCCATAAATCCAGTGGATGTTGCTGCTGCACGCAACCAGCTAACAAAACATGTTCTAGTATCATTTTGCTAAAGTTCCCATTAAGTTATGAAAACATTTCAGAATATTTCTGAACACTCCCTGAACATTCAAAAGATGCAATTGACATTGCAAAACATTCGGGGAACATTTTGTTTTACATCTTTGCAACATTATGAGAATGTTACTTTTGAATGTTGTCTGAACATTCCGAAACAAGTAGTAACATTTAAAAATGAATGTTCTACTGACATAGCTGGAGGAACATTTGTTGCTAATGCTCTGAGAATGTTCCGTGTTAGCTGGGACCAAAAAACAACATGTGACGCAGTCAGCCCTATGCGAGCACGACCCCTGTTCTACCTCTTTGGAAAACATCTCACTAATAATACATGTTGTTCAAGTGACCATAAAATGGCAGTCAGTTGACTGTTGTATTCATCACTCAAGTCCTAATCCGTACATCCAGCATGCACAAAGCATGGATAAACTACAACAGGTAAACACAGTGCTGGATCTCAGTCTTTTAGTTTGTGCTTCTTCTGGTGATCCATGAACATCACTTCACATTATTTGTAGCACCTGTCATTTAATAATCACACTAGGCTTTGAGCTTTGTTACTTTTAATAGGAAACAAAGTCTCAGCTTTCAAATTCTGTCAATTCTGTCAACAATACTATATAATGTGGCTAATAGATCACTGTAGCACCTCTTTTTTCAGTTTCATTCATCGGTCAAGCGCATCCTGATTTTTTCGATTTCAGCCCACAATTTTCATTTTGGTGCATCTTTAGTAAATATAGTATAAAGATGTCCGAAAAACGATGGCATGGCAACAAAATCAGGTCAAAAGTACATTCTTTTGGAGTTCGAAACAGCTTGCCAGTTTGAAGTCCCATTACTCTGTGGTGGTTAGATAATAATTATGCTTTGGGCCTTATTAGTAAAAATTTTGAGCGAGCAGGGTGGGGCACCTCAAATCTCAACACATTACAGACACCTTTTTAAAATAAAGACTATTATTGTTTTTTACTCTTAACAACTTTGAGTGCTTTATCCTGTTCACAGATTTTAGAAAAAAATAACTTTGAAGTTGAAACAAACTGCAAGATCTCCGATCCCAAACGGAGAACAGCAGGGGGTCGTATCCTTTTATAAATGGGCTGTGTCACATCTCTATTATGTCTCGCTCCCCACTAAGCACAGCAGGAATATTCACATGAAACAGAACTTTTATACCACTTTCAACACAACTTTTGTCATTCAAGTCGTGTAACCTTCCAAAAATGATTCGCTTATTTACCGTGAATAGAAGCAGACACTGCTGGGTTGGACCAGTTATTTCTTTTGTGAAGGTTTTTGAAAGAAGTCTCTTCTGCTCACCAAGCCAGCATTTATTTGATAAAAAAATTGCAACTTATTATTACAGTTAAAAAATAACTGTTTTCTTTATGGACATAAGTTAAAATGTAATTTATGTGATCAAAGATGAAATTTCAGCATCATTCCTCCAGTCTTCAGTGTCACATGATCTTCAGAAATCATTCTAATATACTGATTTGCTGTATAAGAAACATTTCTGATTATAAATAAATGCTGTTATTTTGTAACTTTATATTCATAAAAGAATTCTGAAATACAAACAAATTGTTTCCACAAAAATGTTAATCAGAACGAATGTTTTCAACCTGGATAATAATCAGAAATGTTTCTTGAGCAGAAAATAAGCATATTAGAATATTAGAATGAAAACTAAACGAAAACTAAAATCACCAAGTTCTGACCAAGTGAAACTTAGGTGAAACTACCATAAGTTTGATTAATAGTAATAGTGACTCTACACTGGTATATGTGACGATAGGGGTATTTATATGTGTGTGTGTGTGTGTGTGTGTGTGTGTGTGTGTGTGTGTGTGTGTCTCACCGCACTGGAGTGAGCTGAAAGTGTGCTGGCAGCACTGGGAGTCCTGGACACCACGGGGCTGGAGAGCTGCGGGACGGGCCCGCGGGTGACAGTGAGGCTCACGCAGTCTGACACTCGCTGCAGGAGAACGATGGCCTGCTGGTGACTGACACTCTGATCCAACGGCTGACCTTTAATCGCCAGTATCTGATCTCCCTCCTTTAGCTTTCCATCACTAGAATAGAGAAACATACGTTTAACAATCAAAACTGTACTGAGATCAACTCACAATCACTGCAGAGAAAAGGGTGTCAAGCTTGCAGATATTACACTACCAGTCAAAAGTTTTTGAATAGTAAGATTTTTAGTGTTCTTTAAAGAAGTCCTGTACTATTTTCATTTGTTTGCAATTAACATGCAAATAAGTGTCTGAAAATATTTATTTCGGTTCACACTTAAGTGTATTTATATAAGTACATTTCCCTAATAATTGCTCTTTTTAAAAGTCTGCTAAAGTGTAATTATTATTCACAAGGAAAAGACAAAATTACCAAAAAAAAATAATAATAATAATAATAATGTGAATGATGACCTCATGGCTGAGCTAAGAATGATTATGCAACAGCGTTTTGTAGTAAAGTGTACGATATATCTATATTTGTATGGAGCACATAACAAGCAGGAAGAAATGTGCTCTCACAAAGAAAAACCAAACTGATAAAAAGCACTAGCATGTCAGCAAACTAGCTTCAGCATGGACTTTGAGCAGGAAAGAGCTGATGTGACATGAACTGGTGACACATTTGTGATTAAAAGGGAAGAAATGAGAATTGCAGCAGATCTTTAAAATATGAGTAATCTTTATTTTTAAAATGGGAATGAACTAGAGGGGTTGTGTGTACAAATCACTGATCATCTGACTGGATGAGTGTGTGTGTACTTCATTTACTATACTTGTGAGGGCCAAATGTCCTCACTTATTTGGAGAAACACTTTGACAACCCTCTACTGTGACATTTGACTGGTCCCCAAATAGTTAAAAGGACTTATCTGATGTAAATCTAGTGTTCTGCAGATGTTTCTGGGGTAAGTTTAGAGGGTATAAATATCATTAACCTGACAGAAAATCATTGGAAGGCTATGCAATGTCCTCAATAAAACAGTGAAACACTTGTGTGTGTGTGTGTGTGTGTGTGTTCTGACCTGTATGCCACACTTCCAGCCTGTATCTTCTGAATGAAGATGCCAAGTTCTCCACGGTTCTCACTACACAAACCAACAACACCTGATACCGGCTTCAGCAGGTCGATTTGAGTCCAGTACCGACCCTACACACCCACAGACACACACACACACACACACACACACACAGACGCATGCATGCACACGCACACACAGAACAACAACAAATAAAGTCACAATCACACAGCTATTTGGGTTTGTGCTCAGAAAGTGAACTTCTTAATGTGTGGTTTCTTATTGACTATTTAAGAGCCATATGAGAGTTAAACATTGTTTAGCAAAGATTTAAATGATCTACATCAGAGATGCCCAAAAATAGCTGGTGGGACAAAGTTCGTCCCTGATGCCCTTTGATTTAGCCCAACATGTCATCAGGAGTTGGGGGAAAACAGGAGAAAATGCCACTGAAGAATACCATAATCTCTATTTTATATTTTTAATGTAAAAAAAAAAAATGATAATATAGAGAATATAACTGAATTGGATGGATGAATAATAGGACGATAGATCAAACAATGGATGGATAGATAGATGGATGGATGGATGGAACAACAGAATTATTGATTGAACGATGGAATGACGGACGGATGGATAAATAGATGGATGGATGTTGTGTGTCACCTGAGCTATGGAGCGGATGATGTGTTTGTACTCTTCAGATGAAGGTTGAGCTGAGAATCCTTCATCGCTGTCCTTCAGATCAGGGTTAATTTATGGAGTCTGAGAGAAAGAGTGACAGAAAACAGCCCAAATTACTCCTCGCTCTGTGTGTTCCAAGCATTCAGCTTCTTTCACTGAGCCTGTAAATATATACACAGCCCTGAAAGAGCGTGGAAAACTCATTTGTTTTGATCATTTCGGGTGATAATTTGTCCTCCCAGCCATCTGCGCACACATGTTTTTCATTACATCCAGGAGCTGCTTAATTAACTTTTTATTTCCCTCCCCAACTCGAGCACACACTCCTGATGAAGTACAAACCATTTCACATCAATTACCACGGCAAAACGTGCCCCAAAAAAGCATCTCTCTGTGAGAAAAATAACAAGCACTTCACATTGCAGTGTGTAAAGTCATTTCCTTAAAACATTTGCTGTTTGTTTGAAGTTAATTGCTTATTAAACCATTGTCTTTCCGGCTCAGTTTCACCGATCTGCACTCCAGTGATTTACAGCTCTGTCCTTGCTGTTATCAGTGTTTGTGAGTCTATTTCACATGAATATCTCATGTGTTGGTGACTCATTAAAGGAATAGTTCAGCCAAAAATGAGAACTCTGTCATTTATTATTTATCCACCCATCAAGTTGGAAAAACAAAATGAAATATATCGGCATCGGCCAAATGAGTTGAAAAATACTGGCATATTAGATATTGGCAAAAATCCAATATTGTGCATCCCTATGTCATACTATGGTAGTCAATGGCTTCCGTCAACTGTTTGGTTTCCAGCATTCTTCAAAATGTGTCTTTTTTTTTTTTTTTGTGGTTAACAGAAGAAAGAAACTCATACAGGTTTGGAATGACATCAGGGAGAGTAAATGATGACAGAATTGCAATTTTTTGGGTGAACTGTCTCTTTAACAAACTATGTCAGGTTCTGCAGGTTTTATGTGGCTCTTCTCCACACGAACGGCCGCTCTTCAGACTACGCAGTAAACATTAATGTTCATAAACGTCTCCCAGAGGCTCTTCAGATTAACAGCCACAGACTCCAGGCTCGGTTGCTGGTCGTGCACAAGCTTTGAATGCGCTCTAAACTATGTCAGCTCTGCGAGAGTGTGGATTTGTTAGTCTTCCCATGTAAGAGGATTAGGCCTCCAGTTTGGCTCGTCCACGTTTCAAAAATGACTTCTGCTCCACTTCACACATGAACTCATGTCTCTCTCTCTCTCTCTCTCTCTCTCTCTGTGTATTCTGGTAACTATAGCAGCACAGACAGAGCCAGACGCCAGCAGTTGGCATAAACAACCCTGCAGGTTTGTGTAGAACCAAAAGAAACTTCTCAGGTTATTAAAGGTGTTTGCTAAAGCAATCACGATGTTTACCTTTGCCTAAGTAACAAATTTACGATACCAGTGAAAATCCACGGTTTACAGATTTACAGATACTAGTCCATATGGAGATTTGATTTGATTAATTTATGCTAACTTTACGAATTCGGTGACTGTCCATATTAAAATGTAGGTTTCATTTTGAGATTCCGTCCGCGTTTTCTGATTCACAGAAATCATAGCGCTGTATGCGTCAAGAACCGGGTTGACCGAGTCCTCGGTGCTGTCGGTACTTTTTAAAGATACTTTTTAGTACCGACTTGGTACCGAAGTACCGGATCTTTTGACAACACTACTGGCCACAATAACAGGCCACTCTAAAACGTGCCGTTTTATCACACCACACAATGCCACAGATGTTGCAAGTTTTGAGGGAGCATGCAATTGGCATGCTGACTGCAGGAATGTCCTTCAGAGCTGTTGCCTGTGAATTGAATGTTCATTTCTCTACCATAAGCCATCTCCAAAGGCGTTTCAGAGAATTTGGCAGTACATCCAAGAGGCCTCACAACCACAGGTGTGTAACCACACCAGCCTAGGACCTCCACATCTAGCATCTTCACCTCCAAGATCGTCTGAGACCAGCCACCCGGACAGCTGCTGCAGCAATCGGTTTGCATAACCAAAGAATTTGTCAGAATCCATCTCAGGGAGCTCATATGCTGCTCGTCGTCCTCATCAGGGTCTCAACCTGACTGCAGTTCATCGTAACCGACTTGCATGAGCAAATGCTCACATTCAATGGTGTCTGGCACTTTGGAGAGGTGTTTTCTTCACGGATGAATCCCGGTTTTCACTGTACAGGGCAGATGGCAGACAGCGTGTATGGCATCGTGTGGGTGAGCAATTTGCTGATGTCAACATTGTATATCGAGTGGCCCATGGTGGTGGTGGGGTTATGGCATGGGCAAGTGTATGTTATGAACAACGAACACAGGTGCATTTAATTGATGGCATTTTGAAAGCACAGAGATACCGTGACAAGATCCTGAGGCCCATTGTTGTACCATTCATCCACACGATCACCTCATGTTGCAGCATGATAATGCACAGCCCCATGTTGTAAAGATCTGTACACAATTCCTGGAAGCTGAAAACATCCCAGTTCTTGCATGGCCAGCATACTCACCAGACATGTCACCCGTTGAGCATGTTTGGGAAGCTCTGGATCAGCGTATACTACAGCGTGTTCCAATTCCTGCCAATTTCCAGCAACTTCGCACAGCCATTGAAGAGTAGTGGACCAACATCCCACGGGAACTCTATGTGAAGGAGATGTGTTGCACTGCATGAGGCAAATGATGGTCACACCAGATACTGATTGGTTTTCGGCCCCCCGGACCCCACCAATAAAGTAAATCTTCACATTTTAGAGTGACCTTTTATTGTGGCCAGCCTAAGACTCACCTGTGCAATAATCATGCTGTCTAATCAGGATCTTGATATGCCACACCTGTGAGGTGGATGGATTATCTCGGCAAAAGAGAAGTGTTCATGAACACTATTATATTATCTGCAAGTGTAGTTTTATAAAAACACACTCAAGATTTGAAGTACACTACAAGTGCACATTCTATACAGTTAAGGGCACTTTTTTCAAAAGGGTTATTAGCTGTGTTCTATACGAGTCCATAACTTTTAGACTGACATTAGATGGTTTCCTTCTTCCACACGGGCTGTTAACAGCGTTCCACTCTGCAGTTCATAAGTATGTGAGTGAAGAGAGCGAGAGGCAAGGCCCTGGGGATCTGGTAATCTCCATTCCTCTGTTCCAGCATAACTCGCATACTTCAGACCAAACGGCTGCCGGTGCCAAACTCTCCATGAACACACAAAGCTCAAAAACCCCCAAATCTGCCCAACCAGCGAAGCTTCTCCCTAAATAATTAAGCTGTGCCTTACTTATGAATATTTTCCAGTATTTTTTTCATTGTTTGTGATTTGAATAATCACGTAATCTCAATCAGCTCAGATCAGGGCAGCAAGGATTCAAAGCGGACTGTTAAAACAAATGACTGAATAATCAACTGAGACTCAAATCTTAAGATGTCAGCATGTCTGAAACGACCAAGGACACGAGGCAGCATTCTGTGCTATATATATATGGTTCATATATATATATATATATACATACACTCACCTAAAGGATTATTAGGAACACCTGTTCAATTTCTCATCAATGCAATTATCTAATCAACCAATCACATGGCAGTAGCTTCAATGCATTTAGGAGTGTGGTCCTGGTCAAGACAATCTCCTGAACTCCAAACTGAATGTCAGAATGGGAAAGAAAGGTGATTTAAGCAATTCTGAGCGTGGCATGGTTGTTGGTGCCAGACGAGTCGAACTGAGTATTTCACAATCTGCTCAGTTACTGGGATTTTCACGCACAACCATTTCTAGGGTTCACAAAGAATGGTGTGAAAAGGGAAAAACATCCAGTATGCGGCAGTCCTGTGGGCGAAAATGCCTTGTTGATGCTAGAGGTCAGAGGAGAATGGGTTTTTTGCACCTGACCTTATATGAATATTCTTAGAAATTTCTACATGGAGGGTAAATAAATCAATTATTCTTTTTCTCTCTGTTAGAACTGGCTTGTTGTTTGCCCAACAAAACCAAAGTATTTTTTCCTGCAGTGTTGTGTTTTGTTCTTACATGCTCTTTCAGATGCTGCACTGATTTCTGCAGCGCGAGGATCTGGTGAAACAGAGGACTCTGCAGAACAGCCGTCAGAAGATTCAGCTTCTCCTCGGCAGGAACGTCTGCTCCCTTTTCTTTCAAGCGAGACTGTAACCTCTCTATGGCATGCAGACAACGCTGCGTATCTGTCACACACACACACACACACACACACCTGTGAGGAAACTCTGGAGACCACCATCAAAAATGATTTCCAATCACAGAAACCATTGCAGCTTAAGACAGCCTTTCATTTCTGTTTATGCACTAAAGTTTGACTATCGTGTCAGAAACAGTAATAGATCCGTCAGTCTGTGATGAGCTGTGCTAGAAAGGTTTTCTATAATTCATTTTCTTTCTCACACAGGTACGTTATCAGCTTAAATATTCAGGGAATATTTCAATAATTGAGGGAAGAGTGGATCTTCAGAGCGGCGTGGAGTGTTTTCTGTGGAGGATTTCATTGCTCTGTCTTTTAATCGCAAGTGCAAGAGAGTCGATAATTCACAGGCAAAGCTGGAAAAAACACATGCACATAGCTATCTTTAAAAGCGTTTAGGACAATTTATAGGGTAGAGCTTATTAATTAGACTATAACCACATAATATAATATGATCTTTGACTATTGTGAACTAATTTAATAGATATGGGCTGCATTTTATAATATTGTATGCCCACGTATATTTTGGCCTAAATTGAACATTTATGCAACTGAGTTGCATGTTAAATTTGCATCCATTTGGATGAAACGGTCTTAACAAACATTAGGTGATACATATTTATTAGTCATACATTAACAGGTCAGATTTCTGTATTAGTACTAATTAACCTGTTTTCCTGAGTGGTTTAATTTATGTATGACTCCCATTAAGTTTGTTAATGTTAAATCTGCAATGGACAGAAATTTTATGTGGACCTCAAATACATAAGTCTTTTAATTTTTGTTTTAAATATTTTAGATCATGCCAGTTGTTTCTATGATCTCCTTAGACTTATGCTGTGAGAAACACAACACTTTCTTTCGTAAAAGAGATTTTAAGTCTCAAGAGTTTTTATTTTTCTTCTCAAATTGAGAGAATTAACTAAATTGAGAGAATTAACGCTCTCCTGTCAGCCATCTACATTTTTTTTATTCCTTCTCAATGAGGCACAACGTGGCTTTCCAGAGCCTTCACTCTCTCTGATCCTCTCTGGTGGAATGAGCTGCTTTGAATAAAATTAATACATGTAAAGTAACTTTTATGAAAAGCATATTTCTCATGTGTGTATGTGTGGGACTGAGTGGTGAAATATTTTTATAATTCAAATATTTTATTTAGATTTTATTAAATGTTAACATATAAGTTATTCCTGTGATCAGAGCTGTATTTTCAGCATCATTACTCCAGTCTTCAGTGTCACATGATCTTCAAAAAATCTCTTTACTATCACTTTTGATTTAAAATGATCATTTTCTTTAAAACTTACTGACCCCAAACTTTTGACTGGTAGTGGATTCTAACTCAAGATCTGGAGTATAGTAGTGAATTATGATTAGAACTAACTAAATAAATAAACATTGGATATACAGCAACACACTTAATGACTAACTTTTCTACACATAAAAAATTCTATATAAAATTAAAAACTATTGTCTTGGATTTATCAAAACATGCCAAGAACCTGTCCAATTAAATGTTTATTATTATAATTTTTTTTAATAATTTCTAATTACTATGTTTTTGCTTGTTTTATTTTTCCTGGTTAAATAATGGCTGAACTTTCTCTCTCTCTGCTCCTCTCTGGTAGAACAGGCTGTTTTTTGGATGAAAGTATAAATGCAAAATGCAAAAATGTTACAAGCTAATTATATATATATATATATATATATATATATATATATATATATATATATATATATATATATATATATATATATATATATATAAACAACTGCAGACTGCAAGGGATTATCTTACAAAACATGTCAAGAACTTGTTCTGCTCATATTTCACTCCAAAAGCAAATTAATATTATTATTTAATAATTCTAATTATTTAAATTACATTTTGTATAAAGGATATGCTGCCTCTCAAATACAATTTCGTATTTTGACTTTAAGGTTGAATATAATATATGCTCCCGAAAGGTTTTGTGAGATTCAGCTCATTTACTCTGATCTTATGGCACTTGGCACAAGAAGAATGGCTTATTTCTGTTACTGTGGAAGCCAACACCTGCACAGCTTAACCCTGCGCACATCTTTATATGTAGTTATATTGAAAAAGTTTCAGTAGCTGTCCGACAAGATAATATCCACATTCTGATTGGTCAGATCACCTGTCAGTCAAGCTCCCTGCTAACGGTCAGTTACCCACAATCCTGTGCAGACCAATCAGACATCAGAGACCATATTTCCACAGGAATGCAAAAATAAATGAACTTACCCATTGTTTCAATCATCTTGTGTGTCCTTCCTGTTGTCGTTCCTCATTACCTGCCTGAAATTAACAGTTACATTTACTGTTACAAGTGCATTTGACTAAAGGGACGAGGACATGCCATTCATTTTATTCTCTGTAAATACAGAACAGTACCAATTTGTACATGTAATGCATGCCAATGTTGTTGTTATAAACTAAAACTATTAAAAATGGACTTTGGTAATTGAAATAAAACAGAAATAAAATGAATGAATGTAGTTTGTATTTGCAGAAAGCAGAATAAGGTTTGAGAGCCTATATACATTTTTTTTTTTTTTTTTTGCACCCTCAGATTCCAGATTTCTGATCACCCCGTGCTTCCCATGAGGATGGGACACAGACACTGGCACTGGTTTCTTTAGAAACGCCTGTAAGCGACAGGTCTGCAGTGAATAGCTGCCATTGTGGGAGTTTTTATCATCTCTGACTACAATGAAAGGAAGACGAGATTTACAGAAGAAGTCGTGCTGATGTGAAACTGTCCAGTGTGCGTTATCTCCTATCAGAGGTCAGCCAGAGACTGAACTTTTGCCCTATTAGCAGTCTGGACAGCATCTAAATGTTTGACTGTTACTGATATCACACAGTCAAGACATTTCTAAAGTTACATTTATATGTATGTGACATCTACTGTGAGACGCTACAGGAGAAGATCAAGTCTTTTCCCTCCTAACACACTTCAAGAGTAAAACTACATGCTGCCACGACCAAACAAAAGTTTTTTTCAAACACATGCGTATGCCATTTCTGCAACAAAACACAACATATATCTAGGATAAGTTAGTAGTGTCTATTACGCTGCAATTACAGTCTGATGAAGTAATGAATGAACTATCACTATTTGATGTCACACAGATGAAGCTGGCGTGCTATCTGCACATTAAAGAGATTCTGATCCACAGCTGTCAAACATTGACAATGGCTGCCTGATTGTTTCAAGTATGCATTATTTGAGTCCCTCAAAACACACTTTTTGTCACTAGTTCAATAATGTCCAAACTCATGCAGCACACCAGAATTGTGTTATTTTGTCATATGTTTGCAATGTTATTTTTAATAAAGAAAAAAGTTGTAAATGTACTTCCACTCAGAAATTGCAAGTACATTTCACTTAATTACAAAGAAACGGCAAGGACAATTGAATTAAACGAAGTTCTGATGCAGAGAGACTGCAATAGGAGGCAGGCACGTGCACAGGTAAGGCTCAACCTGTGCAGAGCACATGCCCTTTTTGCCCTTACACTCCGAAGTGCCCTTTTTTTGGTGGTGTTTTTTGTTTTTTTTTATCGCTGCTATTGGTCACCCTTTACGTCTGTCTGTCTGTTTTACCAAATGAAAGTTCTTAAAACGTGCTGTGTAAATCTTATTCGATCCTCAAGCTGTCAGTAAGCTGATAACTCCGCCCCCTCTCATTGAATCAACTGAAGTTCCACAGCAGCCGCACAGTAGACAACAGCTGAGCTGAACAAAGTTTTGCGAAGGGTAAATAAATATCTTGTTGTTTGAAGAAGTACTAATAAGCACTGTCTATAAAGGCTCATATTTTATTTATTTGATGTCTGACTGACTCACTGAGACATGTGGGACGTCGCCTGAGAGAGAGGGCTAGCATTTGCCATATAGCCAATACATAGCCAACACTTAAATAGCATGTGCAGATAGTAGCATTTCATCTTTTATAAAATGCTAATTTGGCCAAATGCATTTTACCACAGGAAAAACTGAGCGCTCCGTCTATATAGCTAAAAAAACTAGTTTGTAACCTGTAGATGAAAATGTAATGTGATGCCCGCAGCGGCAGGCGCCATTGCCGTTTTAATGACGGACAGAAAAAAAAATCACATTTGCACACATTCGCTGGTCAAAAACGATATATTGATAAGTAATACAACAACATATAATTTGTTTTTACCTTCGGAAAATCATAACAGGTGCGCCCCCGCGCTGTTTCGTACTGGAACTTACACAAAGCGACGAGTGATCCTCGTCACCTAGATAATATATTTCTAAGAAATTTCTTCTTTGATTTATGATTGCTGATACACTTAATTTATTAACATTTAGGCTAATCATGTTATGGTATACTCTCTGTATACTCTCTTTATAAAATGTTGTAAAACATGGTTTTACTACAGTAATGTAGTAGTAACTAAAAAAAAAAAAAAAATTACAGAAGATCACTGAAATCTTTATATTTTATCATACAGAATGTAATTCGTGATTCATTCCAAGGCTTCATTTATTTGATCCAAAATACAGCAAAATCAGTAATATTGTGTAATATTTTTACAATTTTAAATAACTGTTTTCTATTTGAATATTTTAAAATGTAATTTATTTTTGTGATCAAAGCTGAATTTTCAGCATCATTACTCCAGTATACTCTTCAGTGTCACGTGATCCTTCAGAAATGCTTTTCACTGCAACTGTACTTTTCACACTATTTTTATTTATTTTTTCATTGCTGGCTGATTTTAGGGGAAAGTGTAGTGAATAAGAGACCTTCGAGAGACCAACATCCCTGGTCCACCACAGTATCAATTTTTTGCCAGACATGGCTCACAGAAGGTTGCTGTTGTATTAGCTTTAAAGAAGCCCTTAAAACCCTGTTTATCTATATTATCTAATTATCTAATATTATTATTATGGTTGTTATTAATCGTGAATAAATCTAAAGCTTTTGAGACTATTATTTTGTGTTATTGAATTTGTCATGAAGATGTGACCATTTCTTCCTTTTATGCAGGCTTACTAAATAATATTGATATAAAAAGGGGGGGGGGGGGTGCCCTTTTTCAGTTTCAGCACATGCCCCTCAAAAGGTCTGTGCACGGCCCTGATAGGAGGCAACTTCCTTTGTAAATTCGAATATTCTGTTTATTTACTTTATTTTTTACACTGTACAGTTACATTTATTTATTGTATGATAAAAATATTTATTGAAAACAAATTTGAATGTAATGGCTGGCTGCTTTGTTTTACTGAGATTAATTTAAACAACTCACATTTATGTCTAAGCACACGTAATTAAATAATATTTAAATAATTTGGTTGTTTGGTAATAACATCTAATAAAAATGCTCACAAGACCTTCATTTGGAGACAAAAATTAAAACATATATTTAAACGGCAGATAAACGTGTCTGTTTGGGGGCAGTGTCCCGTTACTCGCTGATCTCTTTCTATCAGGCATTTCAGGAATAAAATCCGCTTTTCGTTCCGAGCACGGATGAAGCAACGGGCTGCTGGCGCGACGAAGGATGGGAGAAGTTGACCAAACGGAGCAATTACAGTCCGGGAAACGGCTTTAAAACAACGATGCACCGCAGCGGGCATCAAAGGATCGATGATGCGCGCGCGACACTGTTTCGTTCCAACAAAAGCGCGTTTGTCACAATGTATCTCAAGCTGACCAGATCAAAGCCCGCCGCGCAAGTCGCACACATTCACGGAGAATAACGGGTTCTGTTGAGAACAACTTACATGAACGGCGGTATCTCGCTACGGGACGGAGCTTGTCCGACTGTGTTGTGTTAAAGATGGGCACACACACACACACACACACACACACATACTGCGCCGCTCCGTGGCACTGAACCCCTGCAAACCTCACAAACATCCGAAGAAACTGTACTGGAATATATAACAGAGCCTGCTTGGTACAGGAATCTTTTATTACCGGACACAGAAAATCATATAAGCCATACAGTAGATATATATACTGTATCTGCCCCTCTTCTCCTCCATCAGACTAGGGTCACCAAAGGTTCACTTAAATGTGTTTATGTGTCATATATATATAAAAAAAATTGTTTCCCATGTTCACGTTTGGCAAAATTATTTACCCAGTGTGATCAAAGGAGAAAAAAATACTAAATAAAATACTAAAATAAATAATAACTAAATAAATAATAATAAAAAAATAAGGTGAAGTAGCATACATTTTCCCAAAGTACAAATGGATAGTTCATAAGGCAAAAAGACCAAAGAGCAAGACTTGAAGCTATATCAAACTAATACAAAGACAGTTTTACATTTTCAAATTATTCCAATCTACATTTTTATGTAAGTGACATATTTCTATTATTAATGAAATAAATTGCACAGTCAATTTCTGACGTTGGCCACAAGTTTAAATTAGATTTTGAATCCCAGATTTTGATAGGATGTTTTTATGGTACCAGACTGTTGACCCTGCTGTATATTCCTGCAGTGAGCACGTTAGCAGATGTGACCTGCACCTAAAATCCAAGAAAACCAGCAGGACCATTCATCAAAGACTTTTTATTGGACACAACTCTCCTGTTTTTAATTCCAGTGTCAGGAAGACTAATTAGGATGTAGAGGGAATATCATAAATAATTAGGTGCACTGCCTCTCCCAGAAAATACTTTAGAAAAACCAAATCAGAGTATAGCTTTGACTGCATGAATAGCCACACTGCATGCTCAAACTCTAACACAGGAATACATCCTGTTCAGCAAATATTCCTCGGTTATGTTTGCAATGCATAAGATAGCACATTTTGGTAATTTTTTTTATTTTCATTATTAGTGTTTGGTAATAGTGTTTTGTTTTCTAAAAATAACAGATCAAAACAGCTTAATTGCTCAATATTTTTCCTCTTTTAGAAAGTCATAGAAACAAAATAATTGGTGAAGTTGAAATTACTAAGTGAAATGAATAGAAAATTTGTTGAAAATGTATTCACCCTCAGAAAATCCAAGATTAGGATGAGTTTGTTTCTTCATCAGATTTGGAGAAATGTACAGTAGCATTGCATCAGTGTCTCAACAAACGGATGCTCTGCAGTGAATGGGTGCCGTCAGAATGAGAGTCCAAACAGCTGATAAAAACATCACAATAATCCACAAGTAATCCACATCACTACAGTCCATCAGTTCAAATCTTGAGAAACTGTGTGTTTGTAAGAAACAAATCCATCATTAAGATATTTTTTTACTTTAAACACACACATCCCCTGTTCATAATACTGCTTCCCTCAGTGAAAAAGCTGCCTTGTCTGATTTAGGAGAGAAATCTGCACAGATCAAGCCACAATGGTCCAAGATGTTAACATAATTTGTTAACTCATGCTTTAACAAATGAAGACCCGAAAGGAGGTTTTGTCAGATGTATATAACTTCTGGATAAATTTGCCCTCAAACACTCTGAGAACTGTGGCTCTGAAACACCTAGAAAAGAGCAAGTCCCTTGCACTCACTGTTTTACAGGATTAATGTCTCCTCTCTGTACCAGTTGTGACATTCTGATCAAATCAAATGAAGTGACAATGCCGCAGATGGAAATGAAAGTTAAATGTATCACAGTCCCTTCAGGGCCTATAAAAACACCTCTTCAGTTAAACTCACCTCTGCTGTGCCTCTGAAAGCCACATAAACAGACTGTAAATGAAACAAGGCCCATGTCTCTGAAACACAGGCTCATTGGAAATACGTGACCATGGCTATATTAGTGCAGAACCTGAAATACATTGATCTAGGTCTATTTCACTGCATTTTACACATGACACACCCACAGATGTGCTATAAGCAATATCATTTTCCTTGATTCCAGATGCAGGTTTAATTAACAGCACAGCGTCATGAAAAAGCATGAATACTGTACGTCTATATAATGGTTGCAAAATGATATTGCATTCCTTGTAGCACATTTCACAGAAGTTTTAAAGCAAACTCTCTTTCACAAAATAGTTTGTTCATTGTTCTTAAAACAGTTTAATACAATGGTCATTGTTTATATCACGGCAGTTCGGAAATGTTCTGAGAGGTTTGCTATATGGTTCACAAACCTAAAGCAAACATGAGGTAATACACACTGCTGAATCAATCTTCCCATTTTATCTAGTTTCTACAGTCTTTGAGGTCTTTTATCGTGATTTGTGTTTCACAGAACTTACGAGAGTGCTTTGCATCTCAAGTTTAATGCTGTTTAATTACTACACCAGATAAGCCAAAAATATAGAGCTGTTTATGTGATGCAAATGTCAAACTGTTTTAGTTTACAATTCATGAACTATGGTAAGAGTTTTTAGGTAATATAACATGGTAATTTGCGAGGAACCACATGAAAATAAGTCTTTATTAATCAATAATCTGCTAAAGTAATCATAATTTTTGTGAAAAGGAATAAAAGTTGTTGGTATTTTACTGCCACTAGTGTTTCTCTCAGTGGGTAATTACATTGTATTGTATGTATTTGTAAGTGTTTTGCAGGTTTTCAGAAACAGCTAGAGTGAGATGTTATTTTTTTCATGATCCATTTTCTGGATGGGAGCATACACTGGAAACCCTTCAACAAGGAAGCAACAGGTCGGCTCTGTATCCAGGAACTGTTGGTGGTACCGAACGCTGAAGCAGAAACTGTAATGAGACTGGATCATTTGCCTCCCACAGGAGGTCCTTTGAGGATTAAAAGGACGGTCGATCGTTTCAGGGGCCACTTCCACTGGCTTGGCTTTAAGAGTGAAGTGAATCAGTTCTGCCAAATCTGTGATATGCAGAAAACATCCCTCATTAAGCCCCTGCTGATGACTTATATTAATCCCTGATGCTAACTGTACATTCTTGGCCTTGCAAGCAATGTAATTAGGATTTTATTTGACTTCAACACCCAAGCTGTGCTGGTTGTCATAATCAGGATGCTTCAGATTAAACTGGAAATTTTTCTCCTAAACTGCAGGCGTGTTGGGAAAGCGGGAGTTGGACCATACAATGGAAAATTCTTAGGTGTTGTTATTGCAATATGGCCAGTCATTTCCATCAGAAATATACAAGTTCCCACACATAATTTCAGTTTAGGAGCAGGATGATCAGTGGCGTCTGGAGAAGCAGAAGAAGGTGAAGGTCTTTCCATTCCTTCCAAGTGAAAAATAATTCTTAAGTGGAAACTACATGTTGCTAAATGCACTTATATAAAATGTATTATAGTTTAAATTTATATTAAATGCAAGTTGAACTTAGAATGAACTCAAGTAGAACTTAAATACATCTTTAAATGTAATTTTATAATAACTTTTATTGGCTTTGAAATATGGTTAATGTACTGCTGTATGACAAGCATTTATGGTAAAGTGTATACTTTACTGTAATTTCTCTTAAAACTTCTATGTCATGTTTTTAAATATATTTGTAATTAAACCTTTGTAATGATTAAGCTGGAAGTTAGTACATTTAAATCTTAGTTTTAACATAATATTTAATAACACGCTACAATAAAAATAATAAATCGTATAAAAATCGAACTTTTTGTGGCTTTGGTATGTTAGTAAACACATCAAAATATGTGAACTTTAACATTACTGTTACAGGCTGAGGAGTAACATACAGATGGGTTTATTAATAGACACAAGCAGAGGAGCAGGTAGTGTTGGGTTGAGTGAAGAATGGATCAGTGCAAGCTGGGTGAAGATGTCAGAGGAGGAAGGTGAACCACACACACGCACACTGGGAATCGGGATCTTCGGAGAATCGCTGGAGAGAGGTAAGTACAGGAAGAGTTAGTCCTTAGAGTGAGCATACAGGTAAGACCTTGTTGCGAACGAGACCAGACATCGATTGAGTGCGTGTGTGTGGTATTTTTGGTGCCGAGGTGATTGGGTGATAAAGAGGATCAGGTGGATGTGCTCAGTATTCAGGTGAGGGCGTGCGTAGTGTTTGAGTGGAGGCGGAACCTGGCGTGTTTGGAACAATTACATGATTTAAATTATAATTTAAAATTTATTTTAAAGTAAACATTTATTTTGTGTTATTAAAAATTGCATTTAAAGTCTACTGAAATGTGTTAAGAAGAAATCATGAAATTGCCTTTCTTCAAGTCACTTAAATGGCCTTTTAAATAGTTATCAATATTATATCATCTGCTAGTACAGTTTTTTTAAAATATACTTTTAAGAATAAAGGCTAAAAAGATACTTAAAATAGTTACACTCTGATTGCTGTGTCTGTCACAGTGAAATTGGCTGTGTATTAGTGAGAAATCCTTCTCCTCAAACCCCACATGATGCCACAGACTCTCACACCATCATATTGGCTCTCAGCGTGGGTCACTATCACCATTTGTTCTGGGTGAATGGAGTCAGACGGCTGAATCTCTCCCGCAGCTTGTCCCAAAACTCAAGTCCTGTTTGGAACCACTCATTCTGAAACAAAAATTCTCCAGTTTACCTTTAGCAGACATAAGAAAGATGGAATAGGAATGCTAAATTATATAAACCTTAATCACACGAGGCTACAACATTCTTCAGAGTCGCCCTTGATGAAACAGAGTAGTTACAAAGTTACACATTTTCTTAAAACAAATATTTTATGTTTTCTTAAAACATATTTCACACAGTGAAGTGACGTTTTCTTAACATGATATTAGTAGATTAAAACATAAAACAAAATACAATAATAAATCAAGAATATATTAAATATACAATATTGATTTATTACTGTTGCTTGTCTATTTTTATGTCATGTAGTATTCAGTATTTTGGTAACAGCTTGGGGAATAGTTTTAGAGATGTATTTGAAGAACCGTTTTGGATGAAATATTAACTGTTGTGCAGGCCGAAATGTTGGCAGAGATTGTGTATGAATATGAATGTATGTGTAAAAAAACTGGTAAAATACCTTTACTATGGCAGTAACCTTGAGGGGATATCTTTGCAGGTCATTGAACCCTAAACGGTGCATACTGAGGGTTACCTCAGGGCAGTAATACTGTAAGGTAGATGATTGTATATAAGGGGTAAACAAGGTGCAAAGTTGTCCCTCTAAATTGGCAACCAAAGTGACTCTTGTACATTTAGGAACCCTTTCACACAAACACACGCACACACACACACACACACACACACACACACACACACACACACACACACACTCACACACACACAGTATAAGAGAAAAAAAGCTGTCATTGGGGTGGTACTCAAAAGGTATGCACACTTTAGGTACAAATATGTACCATTAAGGGATTAAACTGCATTCTTTAGGCATGAGTAAGATACAAACGTGTAGCATTTGAAAGGGTACTGCCCCAGTGACAGCTTTTGAACCTTTTCTCCTGAGAAAAAAGGGTGGTACCATTTCAAAAGATACTAATACTGTACGTATGCTTGATGGACTAACATGTAGCATTTATGATACAATAATTATGTACTTCTAAGGTATTATTTTGTACAATTTTAAGGTAAGAATTTACAAATATGCACCTTTTAGCTTTTGTACCATAGGGTTCCCCACCAAAGACCGCTTTTGTACTAAATTATTATGCTAAAATATATAGAAATTAAAAACTAAAATGAAACAATAATAATTCCAAAAACAGTTAATTGCACTGTCAGCTAAAATGTAGCCAGGTGTGCTGTTGTAGTTTCATTTAATCTTTTAATAAATGGAGACAAACTGAACAATAGTTTTTGTTTGGAAATATGCAAGACTGATTAGAGTGGAAAAGTTCAGCAGCTGCATCAACAGGACACATTTTCCAGCAAAACCACAGGTGAGGCTTGCATCCTTCACTGATATAGTAGGTTTACATTTTTATACTGACATTTTGAGACCTATTACAGTGATTGCTTTGTGTTTTAGCATCCAAAGTTTGCCTCCCACAGGAGGGAGAGATTCAGTCTTTGCAGATGTGCAGGAAATTGCCAACAATGCAATAAACGGGTGAGAAATTTGGGCCAAAGTGCTTGTAGACAATATCACTTTTGGGAATGTGAAAATGGTCAGCACAGCAACAATTACAAGAGTCCTAGAGAAACTTAAAAATAATTGATAAAAATGATTTACTTCAGTTTGTAAAATGAATTACCAGCTTAATAGACCGCAGTCATTATTACCAAACTCCAACTCTAAGATGAGATGATTTTTGTGTTTAGTGTCTTCACACGTTTTGTTGCTCACAACATTTTCCAAAATATCAATCCAAATTCTACATTTTACATATACAGAAATTAGAAAAAAAATATTTAAAGTTGCCATAGACCTAAGCATGGGCTCTACACATTGAATTTGAAATAGTAGAGAAATGTCATTATTCTTTTGTAAAGTAATTTTACATTGAAAAACTTTGTGTGATGCTTACCGTTTTTAGCATTTTTAAGTTACTTTGCACGACAAAGTGTGTTTGTAGGGTTTGTAGAAAATCTTTGGTAGTGTTATGGAACAATGTGTTGATTTGAGAAATGATGGAAGTGCTTTGGTAGTAATATGAAATCAACAGATGTGCAAAGCATGAAAGTTAGTTAGGAGGACTGTGAAAAAGTGACTTAAGTGTTGAGAAATTGGACTTACTGTATATAATGATTGTCCAAAAATGCTAATGTTGTGACACTCATGAAAGTTAGCGAGAAGAAACAGTGGGAAAAGTATTACAGTCCTTAAAAAATTTATTATAAACATTAAAGTGCTAGTTTTAGCACCATTTTTTTAAAACTAGTGTTAGTTTTTAAAAAATATTATTAAACTCCTCATTATTTACATAAATGCTTTGTGTATATTAATTTAATAATGAAATACACAACTCTCTATTATGCAAGATTCAAAACTGTTGACACCAGCTAATATTGAAGCCAAAACACATTCAGCACAATTTACTACATTTTTCACAACACTGTCATGACTTCGCTCTGCATAGAAAGGGTCATCTCTGAAAACCCAGGGCAAAGAAAATGAGGCCCAAAGAAAAAAGAGCAAGAGGAATAGCAGGACTGAGAAGAGATGGAAGAAAGTGTAGAAAGAGATGATGTGTGAGAAATAAGAATAGATGTATGAGGAGGAGAGGCATGGAATGAGGAAACCATTACCTGGCGAAAGAGCATCAACATTCCCATTCATCACAATACCATCTTTCCTCAAGCCAATAACCTGAGCTGTAAAAGCCATGTGATTAATCACTCTGTGGGAAAATTACACCATGTCAAGAACACACACACACACACACACCCAGTCCCGAAGCCTTTACAAGCAGTTATCCTCAGCAGTCAGTGGAACATGTACTCTTACATTCACATTCATGCATTTTGCAAATGCTTCAATCCACAGCCATTTACTCTGCAGTCTGAAATGGAATCAAAAGTTTATTTCACAATTCTTTTTTAAGAGCCTCCAAAAAGAATCAGGCACTGTAATGAAATATTAGTGATAAGCAATGGCCTTGACAAGTAGACTTAAAAATGACTTTAAAATAATCGCATTAAATCAAACCAAGTGGTATCTGAAAAACTGGAGCTTCTCTCAGTCCTAATTTCACTTTTTTTAAGCCACATTTTAAGTCCACCAATATACAGTAGATCCTCACATTAACTACAAACAACAAAGCTCAACAAATTCAGTTCTTGGAGTTTCAAGACTTCAATTTGTAGAATATAGAGAATCAGTATTCTCCAAACCAAAAATCTCTCAAACTGTCAAACGATGGAGAAAATGGTTTTGGTGCGGTTGGTGTACTGTTGCTGCTATCAAGCCAAGCTGTGACACTTTATAGTTGAAGACATTGAAGAGTTGAGGGAAAAACAAGAGACCCCCCCCCCCCATATTAGGCCAGTTTACTTGTTTTGTGTTTCAAGTTTACTTTTTTAACAGGTTGCATCAAAGAAAAAAACATTATTCGAAGAACACAGTGTTTCAGAAATTCGGTCAGCAAATTCAGCAGCACAGGTGGCCTGGCTCTAGCAAACATATATTGATGAAAACACAGAGGTTTTCATCAGACAGACTGTACCAGAAGAGTTGTTAACATACACACATACAAAGAAAAAACAGTTGGATCCACAGGAAGGTTTTCTCCATGAAGTAGTGTTGCTTGCTAAGACATTGGTTCACTGTAAAATGTAATTAGTTGACTTTACTTAGAAAAATTGAGGAAACCGATTGCCTTAAAATTTCCAAGTAAAGTATTTTATAATTTTTTAGTTGGCACAACTTAATAACATTTGTATACCAAACTTTTTAATCAAGTATACTTGAGTAAAGCTGA
Source organism: Carassius auratus (assembly GCF_003368295.1). NCBI lineage: Eukaryota > Metazoa > Chordata > Actinopteri > Cypriniformes > Cyprinidae > Carassius > Carassius auratus. The sequence continues at coordinate 27,203,269 of NC_039249.1, read as the reverse complement.
CTCAAAATCATTAGTTGTGTTAACTTCTTATTAGAGTTCACATTACTAGGAAAAAATGTGGAAACTGATTGCCTTAAAAAATTGAAGTAAGCTGAACTAAAAAAATTAAGTGATGACAAAAAGCAACACCTGACCTCAGGTAAAACATTATTTTATTATCAATTGTAAAATACAGTGTACCAAGCAATCTTTAGACACTCCTAAATATAAAACGATTTTTACTTTAATCACAAAAAGCACATCTCCTGTTAACAAATGAGCAGCGCAAGTGCAACCAAAAAATATATATATATATATATGACTGATGAATGAATTTCGAATTTGACAATCTTTGACCTGAAATGAACTGAGGAACAGTTGACCTTTTAAAAGCATCAACGTTAGCTTAATGCAATTTTTTAAACTTTGCAGTGTAAAAATATGTTAAACAAAAATATTCAACAATAAAACCATTATACGATTCAAAACCTTTTTGTGTATTTTAGAAAATCTGTGCAACAAGCTTAAAGATACAGTAAAGGGATAGCCCAAAACTGACAATTCTGTCATAATTTACTTCCCACATCTCATACCAAACCTGTAAGTTTGGATAGTCTTTGAAACTCAAATATTTTAAATTAACCCTGAGCGGTTTATGTCCCTCTATTAAAAGTCCAGGTAACCAAAACTAAAAAAAGATCCAAAAAGATTATCAAGATGTCTTTGTGACTTGTTTTAAGACTAGACCCTTTCACTTACAGTTTTGGAAAGAGATGAGGGAGTGTAAATAATGACAGAACGTTCAGTTTTGGGCGGACTATCACTTTAAAACAATCTGAAAAAGCCTTCACTTACATGAGCAGCATGTTTTTAAGGGACTGTAGTTTTGGTTTCAGGGATTTGTGTCCCAGAGAAAGAAACACTCTTTGAATAAAATCAAAGGTGTTCTTGAGCTGTGGAGGGTACTCCAAATTGAGCGCATATATCAGCCCAAAAAGTAGCCACATGGCATCCGGGAGGTTTTCAATATTGTCCATCACAATGGCTCCTTCAAGGATAATTGCGGTGTGTGAATTCTCTAAATGCAGTGCTTGTGAAGAATCCTGGCTGCCTTCTGTTATCACAGTCAGAATCCCGATGGAAATCTGGGGTATGTCACAATCACAGTCCTAATAAAAACAAAACAAAAAAACAGCACTATTAAAATTCTGGTTACATTAGAAAAATTAAATCTCACAAATGTACATGTATCTTAAAGAATCAGTACCATCACTTTCTGTTCAACATACAACTAACAGAGATAAACAATGCTTAAAATGTTATGTGAAAATTAGACATTGTAAAACACAATGAACAGTACAATGACGGCAGAACATACATAAGAAAATGTACAATTACATTTAAAAAGTTTTGTGTCTGGTCTGTTTCTGGGACTGAATGCCTATTTGTGATGTATGTGTAGAGGATTAGAGTTTAGAATGAAATATACAAAGAATGGTACTTGCCAATGTTGCTTTGAAAAAGTCAGAGGTTTCTTCTCCAAGAAGGAGAGGAAGTCCACGAAGAACTGCTGTGCGATTAGCAGTGATGTCAGTGCCCTGGAAAAAGAAGTTAAAATTAGTCAGAAAGAAACCCATTTTAAAATTAAGTGATGACATTGCCATGAAAAAAAAAACTTACATAGAATGAAGTTTTACAGAATTTAGTTTAAGAAAGAAGCAATGACGAGCTTACCTTCAACTTAATTTGATCAAGAAACTCTGAAAGCTTTTTTCCAACTGCCCCCTTTTTTGGTTTCAAAAATTTTCAGAAATCGAGCTGTATGTTGATCAAGTGCTGTGAAAAAATCTTGCTTGAGGTTTTTGCTTGTGATGCGAACAAACTCTGCATTGATCTGTAAAAGGAAAAAGAACAATGCTTTATCTATTAGGCTTTTGGTTACTGTGTTAAAGGGATATTTGAAAATAGCCACAATTACTCTCATGGTGTCCCAAATGTAACAGATATTCTTCAGATAAACGCAAATGTGTATATTTAGAAAAAGAGAGTTAATATAAGGTCATATGGAATGATGTCACGATCAATGTATATATACTTTTAAGAGCTTTCACATTCTTCACACTCAGAGATGGACGACTTTAAGAATTTGTATCTGAAGAAATTCATATAAATCTGGAATGGCATGAGGGTAAGTAAATGTTGTTATAGGTTGTGTGATTTATTTGTTACTTACTTGTCGTTCTGTGAAGAGTGATGGCCATCTTTGAAGAGTCTCTTTTACTGGAGACTCAATCTCAACAATCTCCTTTCTCCTCAAGGAAAAAGTGGAATCCATGTTCTGTGATATCAGGGTGGAACTTGGATGACATTTTTTCATTTCCTCCACAAGTTGTAAGCGTTTAGATTCCATGCTGCACTCATCCTCACCAGCAGGATAATTGGGAAGAAAATTAATTTCAAAATGTTTAGGCCTTTTAACACTTCTCAAAGGATCTTGGCCTCCCCTTTTCCCTACATTTATAAGAACATCTGTGCATCCAGCTCTTCGTAGCTTCGTTCTGTAATTTCCCATTTTAAACTTGAGGCTGTTCTTCCAGCCATTCCATCCAGTGGAGGAACCTGGTTCAGTGAGGCATGGATGTTTTTTGACTAGTGAAGATGCAACATCATTGAAATCTTCGTCAGAGGGATATGCTTTGAAGCTGTACATACACTCAGCAAGTTTTTCAAGAATTTCGTGCTTCATGTCCCTGGGAACTTGCATATATGTCTGGTCTCTCATATACAGAAGGTTTCCTTGGCGCAATCGGAACTCAATATCTACAGGAAAATTGGGGACTTCAAATGTCTCTGGCCACTGAGCCTGGCGTACATGAGATGACCCTTCTTCAGAAGACAAAGATACAATGTCTGTGTCAGCTGTACTTGCTGTAGGAGATGGTACAAGAGAGATCACCTTTAAGGTGGGCCTCTCAGGTAAATCTGCAATGTCTGTGAGGTTAATTAGTGCATTGTTAAAATCAGCATCTTCGTACTGAAGAGAAAACTTGTATGGAAGACCCAACTTCTCTTCAAGATGCTCCATCAATGTCTCCAAAGTTTGTGGTTTACTATGCAGTGTGATTTTCCGTATGTCATTTTCATTCACTATCACTCTAAGTATAGTTCTTGTCTCCATTGCGTTCTGTGAACCTAACAATGAGAAAAATCAATTAAATTTACACTCGAGTTCACAATAATAAAGGGATAAAACTGGAAATTATTTTATTTACTCACCCTCATGTTGTTTTAACCCTGTATGACTTTCTTTTGCTGTACACTTAAGGAATTTGGAAACCAAACACGTTCAGGTTGCCATGGAAGTCATTGGGGAACTGAAACTGTTTGTTAATAAACACTATTTAAAATATATTTTATACACCAAAAGAAAGTCATGTAGGTTTGAAATAATATGAGGGTGAGTAAATAACGGAATTTACTTTTTTAGGTGGACTGTCCCTTTAAATGTTCAATTTAGCAAAATATATAATGTTTTGCTGTAACAAATGTTCTGCCCTGAATTTTGTAGGGTGATAGTGGAAAAGGGTCATTCAATTCAAACAGCTTTGTGACTGTAATTTCTGATACATGGCTGCACAGTTCATAGGAACGTAGATGCTCAATGTACCACGCTCTGGCTGTTGTTTGCATACAAACAAAATTTCAGTGTTGATGATGACAATTTTTTACAATTTGCCTAAAATCAGGCAGACATGAAGTTGCACCAGCAGACAGAACCATATCAGGACTGTAGTTGATCCCATCAATGCACACTTTAGATGTGACAAGGACAGTGCTTTGGGTAACAAAATTCTGCTGAAGCACATTCTGTACACTCTCAGGAAAAGATGAAGTCAGTGTACATGTGACTTTGTCCATCTGGACAGAAGGTTTAAAAAAGGATGACGAGTCCATGTGGTATGCTATCATTCTCTGATGTCTGAGTGCCAGAGTTTGTGTGACATTTTTGAAATTTTTTGTCTCACAAATAATTTGTTTGAAGAACTTATGCTTGCCTTCAAAACGCATGGTCCAGACATCTCTAAGTGGCCCATATGTCCTTATTAGTTGTGGATAATGTTCGATGTAGTGGTGTTTGGGACGCAACACAAAATGAGGAAATACTTTTAAAAGCAAACCTCTGTGCTCTGAAATTTTAGCCCCAAGAAAATCAATAGTATCATCAGTAAATCTGAAGGATGTCGCCAGTTCTAGAATGTCTTTCAAAAGCATTAAAATCTCCCATGTTGCATCATTTTCTGGATATCGAAGCCAATCATTAGTGGGAGAAGTCTTAAAAGTGCCCAATTTTCATGGCCGTTGCCCCCAATCGTGCCTCTTGAGGCAAATGTAGTTGGAATGACCTGAGGTTGATCGGTCTTGTCTATGAATTTGTATGGAAATTGTTTGATTGTTCTGTTCACATACTCAAGGGTGATGTACTTTTTGTTGATTAAATCATTGAGGCACAGTGCCATTTCAATGGGTATTACACCCTCCAAGAGATCATGCATGATGTCAGGTGGAAAGCCACTGACAGAGTGAAAATGATCAAGCTCATTTAAAACACACCTGCCTTTTACACCATACTGTTTTACCAAATTTTGGTCTTTTAAAACTTCCTCAACTTGCCTGTCATGATTCACCTTTGTCCTGGGTTCAAATCTTCCTGACAGTACGTCTTTCTGTTGAATTTCACTCTTTTTCACCATGCAAAAGCGGCAAGGGTGTTCCACGATGAAGCTCTCTTGAAATCCTGCCAAGGAATGAGCACCAAGATTGTCAGCAGATACATTGAGAACAGTTCCCTTAACACATTCCCCTAATTGCTCCAAAAAGACACCATGTGTCTCCAGAGTTTTGAGGTCTTGTACAAGAGGGTGAAGGACTTTCTCATATCCATATTGTTTTACTTCACTAGCCTTGCATAAAAGTGCCAGCTGAATTGCCTGAAGAGATGACCGGTGTTTAGATGGAAGATTAGCAAGAACCCAATAGACGCCGAACATCTTGTGTTTCTTTTTTGAAGTGCCAAGAGGATTAGCAATCTCAAATTCATCAGTGTACATGGTAAGCAAAATCCTAAATGTCCCTGCCACCAAAAAATCATTCTCACGATAGTTAGTGCTGTCTTTGTAAGAGTTGATCCCATTTGCATTTTCAAAAGGAGCAAGAACTTTCTCAAAAACATCAGTTCTGTTTAAAAGCACCTGTAGCATATTTAGAATTGGCACATAAGCAAATGATTGTGAGTCTTTCCCAAGTTTATATTCTGTTGGTACAACAATTGGAAACTCTTTCTGAAAATATGATGCTCTTTTACCGACTGTAGAGAGAGGCTCACCAGAATCAGTCATTTTCAAGATCAAATTATTTTCTGTGACAGCTTTCACAATGTCTCTCAAAACAGAAGCATTATCACTGACTCCATGTTGATCTAGAATCTGCTGTACGGCATTACACAAAAGGGGCTTTGACAGAAGAAAGATCTGGTTGATTTGTTGAATTACTTCCTGTACTGCTGAATCGGAGATATGCAGAATGGTTTGCATCTTAAGAAAGAGCAAGCCTAAATTACGTTCTAGTTGATTCTGCAAATGATCCAGATTTTGAGTCTGGTCGTCTTTTTCATTTTCGCCAAATTCAGTAGAATCCATTGACTCATGGTTACGACGTATTTTGAGCAACATCTTGTGGTAATTCTGCAGCTAAATTTTGAATTTCAACTGCAATGCTGGGTTTTAACTTCCTCTGACTGCTTAATTGGTGTTCCTTACATTTGTGAGCATTAAATGTAGAATAAATCCTGGTCTCAAAATTGCAGTCATTGAATGGGCACTGAACCTTTTCATTCCTTTTTAAATGCTGACGCAAGTGGGTGAAAAACTCAGATTCTGTACAAGGTTCCTTAAATTCGCAGAGTGGACAGTGAAATATTAATTGAGATTCTTTTGATACACTTGTTTGTTCTCCATCGTGTTGGGAATGACTTCTTGTTAAGTGCACCTTCAATGCATTAAATGACTTGAAAGAACACAAACAGTCTGCATGAAGGCATGGAAATGGTGTAGTTCTGGCGTAGCTTCCATGTTTAATGCGATAATGCTTCAATAGGAGAGCTCTCTTTTCACAGGAAAAAAAACAGTACTTACATTTCCATTGCATGTCTCAAGTCATCTCACAAAACAAGCTCTGCAAATGAAGAAAATAATATTAACATACACACTTCTAAATGTCAAGTTTTGCATTTACATTTACGAATCAATATGTAGTGTTCAAACATATGAAATATGGTAGGGCGATATGGCAAAATATGAAATCACAATTCTACTTCATGTTGGTTTTATTATTATGCATTAAAGCCAAACAAATTTCCCCATTTAAAAAAGTAAATGAAAAATACTAACAAAGTAACAGCATATAAAATAGAAATATCATCTATACTATATAAGCAATTATAATAGAATAGCAGACATTTTAGACCAGAATGGATGAAGATTAAAAAAAAAAACGTAACCATTATTTTATCATTGTTAATAAATAAATAGGAACAAAGATACACATTACATAATATGCTAATTCAATAAAAAACTACATAGGCTTGAGTGTATGCATTATAACTTTATTCTTATTAAAGTTACTCTATTATAAGTTCTTCACTGAGAACCTACTCACAAACAAAAAAAAAAAAATGTTTTTTAAATGTTCCTTGATTGAAAGCATGGACCTAACAATTAGAGACTTACAATGCTAGACTCCTCATTTCGATTAACACAATCCAACACAATCCAATAATTTGATTAAAATAAAAACGCATCCAATGTTCATGTGTAACACTAGTTAATTTAATATGATTATTACACGATTAATTATGTATACAAAGCAATTCAGACATTAAAAATAAGTCAATCAAGCACTGACTCACCTTTCCATGTGCTCTTCACCAGAAATAATGGTATTCCGTTTCCGTTTCTAATCGGCTCCACCTACTGGTAGCACCGCGCATGACAACTCAAACATTTTCAAAATACTTATTATTTTAAGTAGAGGGTAATTGAATATTTTGAGTTTATTAACTTTCCGTGCTAAAAAGTTGACCATACTTTATTAAACTTAGTAAGGTCAACAAACTTATTCAAAATAAGTTAGATTCACTCAATTTTATTAGTAAGATCATCAGTTACATTTTACAGTGTTGGTTTTGTACTTAGGGATTGGAATAAACCCATAACCTGAATTATTAAACTTTGACTGCATCCCACCAGCAGTGCAGCCGACATTTAGTGAGCCAAGAGATGGTACTTTCATCTTACAATGGGAGTGGAAACACCATAATAACAACAAATGTTTTTGAGGTTGACCCACAGCTCCCATCAGTCTGTCTTAAAATAACATTTCAGTCCCATCATCTGCCTGTCCAATATGCCATTTCACAGAATTGTCAAGTCCCAATTGTCCTTCACTAGAGCCATTTTCCATACAGGTGTCCAAGCTGGCTGGCAACATTATTTAACAGAAGCAAGAATTTTTTTTTTTGATGTCATGTTTTATCATAAGCTATCTTTTTGGTTTGATCAAAGTCATTGTTTGATTCATCCTTGTATACACTAAAACTCTCCTTGAGCTCCTTGATCAAATGAACTGCCTCTGACAAAGAGGTTGACGGATTACAGACCCTTAGTGGAAAAGTCTCTCAAAACATGTTTAAAAAATTATGAAAAGAAACACAAATGTCTTTGTTTGCAGTAGTTAAAAGAGATATTCAGACTGAATTTGAGTTTAGCCTGACTAGAAATATCAGCAAACTCAGCAAACATTTCTTATAGCCTTATAGTTTACTATGTGAGTCATGCTGAAAGCTCCAAAGTGAATTGCAGACCATTTTCATGTGGTTGCTTTTGGATTTCTAGACAGCTGTAATGCATGTTAGACCCCATTACGAAGCTTTAGAAAATGATCAAAACACATTTTCTTTTATCAAAACCTATGTGACAGTAGGTCATGCTCAGTCTTGTGCTTTGCACAACATCTAGAGTCGATGCGAAGCTTCCTAAGGGTTTCTATCAAGTTTGCTCAAAACCCTTTCTCTGAGGCAACACAGAACTGATGCACCATCAAACCTGAATCCACAGCACATCTCAGGGTCAAGATTGAGTGCTTGCAAGACATCAGAAATGTTTGTGAGATCCCTGCTGCGGTCATGTCCTCTGCCTGCATGAACCACTGCAACTTCCAGCAGCTCGTTCGGAATATCAGGGCTAATGCACTTCCATTTTTCCCCAGTTTGGAAACAACTGTTTTGCCAAAATAACATAGTAACTCAAATAAGCACATCCATCTTTCGAATCATGTTGGTTTATCAGTGTTGATAATTATTTATTGATCGAACAGATGGGGGTGTGATTGCTTCGTGTTTCTGCCTATATGAACAAGATGCATGAACAGCACTAGGATGAACTGCCAGAGGGGCCATGTGGAATTTAAAAGGGAGAATTTGGAATTTTGAAGAAAGCCTTTAGAATTTTAAAGGGAGCATTTGGAATTCCAAAGGTGGACCTTGGATTTTTGCAGTAGATATTTGGAATTTTGAAGTAAGCATTTCGAATTTTCAAAAGAAGAATTTAGAATTTTAAAGTGGACATTTGGGAACTTGGTATTTCAGAGGAAGCATTTGGAATTCTGAAGTAGACATTTGGAATTTCAGTGGGGGGATTGTGAATTTTTATATGGATATTTGGAATTTTCAAGGAAACATTTGGTATTTCAAAAGGCACTGGGAATTTCAAAGGGAGAATTTTGAAGGGGTAATTTTGAAGGAAGCATTTGAATTTTGAAGAAGGATTTCGAATTTCAAAGATGGAATTTTGATTTTTAAAGGAGGCATTTGGAATCTCTAATGGGAAGCACCCCACATATGCATGTAGCTCTCTTTTTAAAACTACTTTTCTAATAAAAAAAAACGGTAACACTTTAGAATAGGTGACACTTGTTAACTATTAACTACGATATTTCTCTCAATAAATTCTTAATTTGCTGCTTATTGATAGTTAGTAAGGTAGTTGCTAGGTTTAGGTATTGGGTAAGATAAGGGATGTAGAATAAGATCATGTAGAATAAAGTATTAACATGTTCTTAATTAGCACTAATACATGGCTAATAATCTAGTAATATGCATGCTAATAAGCAACTAATAGGTGTTACCTATTCTGAAGTGTTACCAAAAACTACTATTTCTGTGCCTACTATGTGTATATTATTTTTATGTATATAGTGTGCAGACAAGTAGCACACACACAAGTATATTAGCAAGAGAATGAATATATAATCCAGATAACTAAATAATGATCTGCAAGTGATCAATTGTTGTGCACATGTTGCTTATTTTGATGAGGATATTTGGCATACAAGTTATGAACTAGAGCTGCTGTCCTCTAAAGTTTATTTCCAGCCTGCTTCAGCACACCTGCTTGTGTTTTATCAAGTGATCCTGGAGACCTTGATTAGCTGGTTCAGGTGTGTTTGACTAGGGTTGAATCTAAACTAGGCAGGACAGTGGGTCTCCAGGGTTTAAGTCCTGTGTATTCAAGAAACATGTTTAAAAATACTGCAGAAACCACAATTTTAAAAGACTGAATTTAAATTGGTTTTGAAGGATGAAAAGAAAACCATTAACAGCAGCTGGCCATGGATATGAAGAACTGAGGAAGTGGATGGACTGTGCTAGTGTCACAAAACAGAAGGCTATAGATTGTAAAAGAGAGGCAAATGAGACAGGTGGTAGTGCCAGGGCTGTTCGTCCTCTGACTGCCGATGAAGAGAACGTTTTGGCCATTGTCTTGTCCAAAGACAAAGCATTAAACAATGAAAACATCCAGCATGACAAAAGGCTGTTTTAAGATTAAAAACCTGTTAAGAATCCAATTACAATATGAGAAACTATCCAGTTAAACTGTGCTTTATTACTGCCAGAAGCAACTGATGAATCCCTCATGTATAACAAGTTCATTTAGATTCCTGAATATTAGACAGCAAAGTGTTTCCATTCATCACTCATATGCATCAGTAGCAGGTTTAGTAATGACTTCGCTTAAAGCCCTATCTGTGTGTTTCAAAGTACTCAGCAATGGCTGCTTTACAATGAGTTCAACAGCTTGAGCACAGGAGGAGAGCCAGAAGTCAAATAAAGCAGCACTATAATAATATTGAAAATTGCAATATGGTTTAATGAGTGTTGCATGTTTCAGAGTGAATCACAGCACTGTGTTCATTTATATGTGAGCAAAAATCTGTGTGTAGCTTGTAACGTGCATTTGGGCACACAAGGTGTGATTTAGGGTGTACTCACACTGCCAGTTTGAACCGTGCCCGAGTGCGTTTGACCACCAAAGCGCGGTTTGTTTGACTAGTGTGAGTGCTCCGAATCGTGCCCGGGTGCGGCTCGATTTTGCCGGCCCTGGCCCTGGAAGAGGTGGGCCAGGGCACGGTTCAGTTGGACTCGGGCGCGGTTCGCATGCAGTGTGAGCGCTAAACGTGCCGGGGCACGGAAAAGGACGCTTTGCATCACAGTTTTGCGACGCTCCAAAACCAACATGGCAGGGAAAGGGTTGCTTTGGTCTACGGCAGAGGTGCAAAACGCATAAAAAAACTAAAAACTGCAAAGTCATTGCTGCACTTCAGCTGGTATCTTGCAAACATCCTCATACGAGCAGCACGATTACGTGAAAATGTTCGCGCCACTAAGGCGACACATCTGTTTAAGTTTTCAGCATTACATCACTAAACTCAAAGACGATGTTAGGTTGTTTTTTTAAACACCTATTTTAAATATTTGATCACTTATGTCTTTGGTTGTTGTAAAGTTTGAACCTAAATCAATGTGCTACCTATTTCCATTGCCTCTGTTCTATTTGCCTGGATATTTTAGAAAGTTTTCAAAGGAAATGTTTAGCATATTACATTGATTGCTCTGTCGGAATGAACACATCAGATTTCAGAAATGACAGCGCAAATTAAAGATTTAAAAACCAGATTAGATCTGAGCGCAGTGTAAACAAAGACTTCTGACCCCTCAGTCGCACATAAATTGGAGCTGAAGTCTCCAGCAAGTTTGCTCTAACGGGCCGGATGCCTAAAGGCCATGATTACTCTTCAGCACACTTTTTCCTGGCCAAGTTAATTCAGTGAAGCAAAGAGAAAAGAAGTTGAGCCATGCAAGTCTTCAAAGGTAATGAACTGAGTCCAGGCAAGAATTCCTTTCAACATTTCTCCTAAAATATTTAAGAACGGAAGTTTAACGAGCCCAAATCAGAAACGCTTATACTGTCATACAATTGCTTTGCTGTCAGCAAATGTATATAGTTTTGTAAGATCACTGTTAAAATGGCACAGTTTCGTGACTCAACATTAAGGGTTGCAAAGATACAGTCTCAGATCCTTTTTGCCGCCTTGCAATTGAACTCATTGGTGTGTTACACAAGAACTGTTTTATACATCAAAAAGCTTTTGGCTGGCATGGTCTAAAACTGATCTACTCCAGGGCATCATGACTGTGACGTAGATAGAGTTTCATCAAAGTGTTGACCAGATACAGCCTCGAGTCCTGTTCACTCTGTTCATTCAAGCACTATATGAGAATAATTTGGTCTGGCAAAACTTTTTGAAGATCCAATGAAAGCTTTAGGTGGAGTTTGTAAAAGTATGTTTTTCACAAAATTCACAATGGAGGATGGTAAGGAACCCCATTTCTACCACATAAGAAAACAAAAATATGGCGTTAAAAGGTTGAAATTGACAAAAAGTCCAAATTAATAATAACATATTTAGTCATAATTATTAGAAGAAAAAAAAAACTAAATTATTATATACTAAGTCATACTTAGATTCTAAAACACTATTTTATAAAAAGTCATATTTTGCCCATTTATGTCATAATTTCAGCATTGTATGTTATAATTTTGACTTTTAAAGTCATAATTATGACTTACCAAAGCAGTTTATTTTCGTGTCAAAAATAGGCTTTGATAGACTTGAACATGTGGGGTTACAAGACGTGGACACATTAGAAGTCATGACATCACAATCATGCTTTGAAAATAAATGCAAATAAATATTATGTTATATAGGTTTTTTATATATATATATATATATATATATATATATATATATATATATATATATATATATATATATATCAAGCTACAGTGCCATTAATGCCTTTTTTTCTAGATTTCTAGATTTTCTAGATTTTACTAAAATAAATCCCCGGTACAGTATTTAGTATTTGACACACTCCCAGTGTGATTCTCTTACTCGCTCCCATCACTTTAGTCGATCCGTTCACTTCATTTACATATTCTGCATCATTATTTTCACTCACCTCACATGCTGCCTCACCATCTGCATTCATATCAGGTTCTGCGTCTCAGCTCAGTGCCTGGTGCTTTGGCCTTTCTTTATTTTCCATATTTTTGACTGCATGATACACTGTTGTGTATTCACCTTGTGGTTTGTAATCTGAATAGAGCTGATCCTTGTTTATGTGGATAGAAGAGAGTCGTTTAAGTCCTTAACCTTTGCATTCAAAACACAGAGAGCTCTCAATTCAGACATGCATCATGAATGTGTTCTCACACGGTTAGCAAAACAATGGGGCTGTTACTTTTTTTCTGGCCTGGGACAATAAATAACAGCAATTATGCATTTCCTGCTCATAGATACAATCACCTGAACTGTAAATGCCATGTGATTCATCTTTCTGAAGCTTGCACTTACTGTATCGTGATTAAATATCAGGGATATTATTTATATTACTGATTAGTGATATAGTAGGTTAATTAATTAAATACACATCTACATTTAAATGCCTATGTGAAAAAAAAAAAAATGTGATGTTGAGGTCGTGCATGATGCAAGAAATTAATTCCAGCTTTACTGATGATAATGCAGGGAAATGAGAAAAACAACAATACAGAAAGAGAAAATCAATCCATGAAACCTTTGCATAAAGATACAGAGACAAGAACTGAACTGAAACACGGGACTATAAATAAACAAGGCACTAAAAAGACACAGCTGAACAAAATAAATAAAGACACAAGTAAGAACACAGGAACAATGCAACCTACATAAACATGAAATAAACCGACATGAACATGTGAATGCAAATATATAAAATTCACAACCAAACTTTTGTAGTAATAAGAGCACATCTTTGACTCACATTTGTGTTTGTGGATGGACACATGGCCTGCTAAGCTCTTACAAACAGTGAGAGACAAATCCTGTCTGTCTGCATAAACAAAACACTCAGCATACAACACACAGTTCCTGCACACAGACATTCCCAGCATGCACCAGGGAGAGATGGCTCTCATCTGTCATGACAGTTTAGCACTGAGAGCTGGGACACATCACTGATGGCTTTCAGAAACTGAAGTCTGAGGTGTGAAACATTATCTGGGGCTATTATTATTTTGGACGTCATGTCAAACTGCAGCCTGCTACTGTCCAGATGACAGCCTAACCATAAAAAAAAAAACAAACCTGGCCATCTGCAAACACGATTAAAACAACCGAAAACACAGCTTACAGAGCCAAGATTAGGCCTGTGCTATCAGAGGACAAACCTAAAACACAGAGAGCACATTTCTTATATATTCTAGAATTTTCTATTCTTGTACACCTAATATTACAGGTTTTATAACTTTATGTATTAACAGTCGTGTTTTAAATTGCTTTGATACAAAATGCAATCTGGAACCACATTCCAAATGCATGAAGTGTTTCTAACTCAAATTATGCCATTAGCAGAACTCCATGTATCGAATGTGTCCAGAAATTATTTCATTCATAGTGTCCAGTCCGTGGCGCCAAAAGTGTGTGTTTTTTGTCCGAAAACAGGCAAGTCTTCAATTTTTTTTTTTAAACTGAGACTCATTTCACAAGACTTGCACCCGAGTGCTTCATGTATCTCAGTTGTAATGTTATACCAGGTATGCTACTGAGCAAGTTTACTGCATCAGGAGAGCCACACATATGGAGCTGGTTACATGATGCAAATGTCAAAATATGTGATTTTTGAAACCATGCACTTCAGTATAGAGTGTTATTAAATAAAAACATATTATTGCAAAAGGAATTTGATGAAAATATATATTTTTAATTTGAATTGCATTTTTAATCAATAATATAACCCCTTTAATCATAATTTATGTGAAAAAATACCTAATATGTTTACATACATAGGTACGTTTTTGGACCCCCCCAAAGAACCAAAACTAGACAAACTGAGCACTATATAAGCTGCAAGTCTTTACACAAGCTATTAATAACCTTTAGAAATGCTTTAATTGCAGCATTTTATACCTTTAAAGGGTTGGATTCCCATGCTTAACATGGACAAAGTTTCAAAAATTAAGTTGTACGTTTGAAGGACAATTTCTGTTCCAAAAATATTCCTTCCAGTTTGTCACAAGTTTCGGAAAGTTTTTTTTTGAGTATGGGTCTGTGTGACGTTAGATGGAGCGGAATTTCCTTATATGGGTCCTGAGGCACTTCTGCCGGAAGAGCGCGCGCTCCCGTAGAGCAGAGCACTGAGAGCACAACAGACTTCACTGATCAGAGCGAGAGCGAAATGCAAGACAACCCTGCACAGATTACCAAAAGAGAAACAGCATTAAGGGACCAGTGGATGGAGTTTATTTTTACAGAGCATCAACGGAGTTGTGCAAGTGTTTTTGTTTGTTCCCTGCATTTCAAAGATGCTTGTTTTACAAACAAGGCCCAGTTTGACGCTGGATTTGCATATCGATTATTTCTGAAGGATAATGCAGTCCCGACGAAAAAGGGTCACGATCGTGTGTTGGAACCGCAGATAGCTGTGTTGTTAACTTAGCTATCGACGCGTAAGCACATCAAGTAAACCTTGTACACCTTTAAAGAAAAAAAAGACGACATAAAGTGGAACTTAGTCATTTTCCAAAACTTCTAAGTGTAATGGAGGCCAGCGAGTAACGTTAGTCCTGTGCAGGTAAACCTCCCCGATCTCAAGAGACGCACTAGCAACAGACGTTAGTGGCTGTAGCCATTTAGCCTCCTTGTTAGAGGAGACCCGGGTTCGAGCCCCGCTCGGAGCGAGTGTGAGGAGCGTCAGAAAGGACCCGGGAGAGAGGGGCTACATAGCAAATATATACAGTTTCAGTACATACCACATAGAGACGCTGTTGTAGTCGTTGCTGCTGCTGCTCTCGTTCAGTTTCAGCCTCGGGATCTGATTCTGGATCATAAATAAACGGCTGAATCTGACTGTTATCCATGGTTTGTTTTGGATGTTTTTTTCCTCATGGTAATGTCACAGCTTCCAAACGCTCTCAACGCAAAAGCTTACTCGCGCTCGTGATTCTTTAGCTCCGCCCACACGTCACGCCTCCAGCGGCTCGTGTTTTTACGAAAAAAATCGGCTCAGACTATTTTTCTCTTATAAATATAATAAAACTAAATACTTTTTGGATATATGAAGGGTGCAGACGCAGTACTACTCTATAGGTACTCAAGATTAACAGGAGATTGAGTGAAAATTAGCATTTCACCCCCCCCCCCCCTTTAAATACAATTACTTGTATATAAATTGCATAATGGCCAAAGGATATTGCAGATGCTTACTGAATATGAACTAAAGAGATCTTTTAAAAGATTAGAATCAAGTCATTTTGTAGCACAATTTAGTAGAGTGTATTTCATCTTTTACTTCTCACGTCTATGTCAAGCATTTTGAATTGCCATTGTGTATGAAATGTGCTATATCTTCTGTAAATATGGCTAAAAAAAGGAAGTATTGACTGGAAGAACCTGTAATTGGGTCATACATACAAGAACGTACCATTTAATTCCATGATGAAAGCTTTGTGCCAGCAGAAGAAAGGGATCAAGGAGAGAAATGCCAGCATCTGGACAGATGATTGTGCTCGTTGATTATGTGTATGAACAGAAAAAAGTGTACTTAGTGTTGTAAAACTTGTAAACAAATGCCTATAATAGGTGCAAGGTTATAAGAGACTGACATGTTCATTTCTGCTTGTGAACTGAGTAAAAATAATAAATGTCACAACTCTGTGATTTTAGGAGACCTCATAATTACATTGACATTTGATGTTACAATGATAATAATTACATTTTAACATCCCTGTGGCCTATAGATTTGATCTTCGGATTAATTTTAATAATATGAATATCTCATATATCTCATCATTACATAACAACGGGAGCTTAACAGTCAGTATGATTTTTGTCCATCACAACCTGGTATCAGGAGAATAAATGCAACTTTAATAAATGTAATAATCTAATAATAATCTTTGATCTGGAATATATATATATATATATATATATATATATATATATATATATATATATATATATATATATATATATATTAGGGGTGTAACGATACGCGTATTCGTATTGAACCGTTCGGTACGACGCTTTCGGTTCGGTACGCGGTACGCATTATACCGAACGGTTCGTTGGAGTAATTAATTATATTTGAAAAAAAAAAAAAAGAGAGAGAAAGAAATATAATGATATGCGTTCAACAAGGTAGCCCAATAACCCAAACAACGTAACAGGCAACGCCCCTGACACTCCCGAAGAAGAAAAAAACACCATCTTATATGTTTATGTTAGGCTACTCAGCAGGCGCTCGCTCACTCAGTACGCGCTGAAGGCTCGTTGCAAAATAGCCAATGCGTTTAACAGACTAGAAATGAGAAGATCCCCCAATAACCAACAGGTCTGGTGTTTGGGTGCACTTTGGATTCCCTTTAAGCTATAATGGTGATGGCAAGAGAGTGGTGGATAAAAAAACAACGGTATGTCGCATCTGCAACATGACAGGGTACACCAGCGGGAATAAAAAAAAAAAAAAAAAAAACACCAGCGGGAATATCTGGGATATATGCGTCAGTACTATCTGGGAAAAGACGAAAAAAAGGAGAAACATGCACGCAGCAAACTATCCCTGCAGCATTTAGACACTATAGCTTACAGGGAATCCAACCCAAACACCAGACCTGTTGGTTATTTTAGGATCTTATATTTCTGGTCTGTTAAATGCATTCGACATTTTGCAACGAGCCTTCAGCGCGTGCTGAGTGAGCGAGCGCCTTAGGGGCCGTTCACATATCGTGCCTAAAAACGCATGGAAAACGCTAAGCGCGTCTTTCTCCTCCTTTCCAAAGCGCTCGGGCAGAAGCGCTCATGAGGCGTCTGTCTTTGCTAAGCAACAATGACGTGCTCTCTCCGTGAGACGCGGAAATTTCAGCGAAGGATAAATGGATTTGCAGCTCTAAAAATCGCTTGCATTAGCTCTGCTACTGAATTTATTTCAAAATTGCAATCCATATACAACTATGATCAGCTGTTCCTTCATCTTGGCTGAGCTCTCAACGTTGTTACGGGAAAGGATGAAGCTAATTGGTTGGTTCTTGTCACATGACCCGCGGTGCGCTTGCGGCATTCTGAAAAGTTGAGATGTTTTTACATTTTGCTGTATCTAAAACGTATCGAACCGAACCGAACCGAACCCTGACATCAGTGTATCGTATCGAACCGAACCGTGAATTTTGTGAACCGTTACACCCCTAATATATATATATCTATATATATATAGATATATATATATATATATATATATATATATATATATATATATATATATATATATATATATATATATAGATATATATATATATATATATATATATATATATATAATGGTATTTTCCCCATCTGTTTTATTGTCCTCCAGGGAATTTTAATAAACCGTCAGATTTGAGTTTTCATGATTAGACATTTATGAGCAACAGATGGCTAATAGTAACAAAAACAACAGTTCTACTACTACTACTAATAGAAAGAAATAAAGAAAGAAAGAAAGAAAGAAAAAGAAAGGCCCAAGCTTGCAGTTTCTTGCTTTAAAAACACAAATCTTTTAGTTGTTTATGAGTCTGTCATATTAAGTGGATTATTTTTCTGTGCTCTCATACTGTGACACATTTCCCTCTGCAACTGAGCAAAACACTGAATGCATCCCTGCAGGTAATCTCAGATCTCAGCTGGCTCTTTTCTGAATGAGAGCAGTAATAATGAGGATTAAAGACTGAGGCATGTTTGCTGGTGTAAAAGCTCGTTTGAGAGTCAGCGGGCCAGTAAGACGATGCACGCTTTCAAACACTGTCAGCTAGTGTTCTGCTGTGTGAAATGTTTTCAGCGCGAGTACAGAGGGAGCGAAACCGAGAACATGTTGCATTTGCACTGCTAGGGGGAGCTCTGGCCTTTTCACTGGAGTCTATCCACCTTGCGCCTCGACGCAGGGTTGCCAGATTGGCCTAGTGAATTTAATCGTTCTTTGACGCTCTTCTTGAGGAAAAAAACAAGATGTTTATAAAAGTGCTGCTGTTTGATTAGGCTTTAACATAAAGAATGACATGATGCTGGTTATTTCCTTTCACTAACCATGAGCATGGTTTAATTTGTTCACCCAATTCAAAACAGCTGATAATTCGTCTATTACTGAGTTAAAAGGTCTTTATGTATCATCATATTTCTAATAAACCAATCCTCTACTGTCTAAAATCAATTGGTAGATCTGTAAATTATTGACAAATGTTCACATAGACACAACAGTATCTTCTGTAACAAATGAATGCTAATCTAGTGTCTATCATTATTTATTTAGGTAAAATTATGTTGAAATGAAACCGAAATCCTGTATGAAACATAAAGGCTACGATTAGGCTAAACACACATTCAAGTCTATGTTTTATTCTTAGATTGCTGTTTGAGTCCATTTGTAGCCTGGCGATTCCGAACTCAGAATTTAGACACATTCTTAAATCACTAAACTACATTTACTTCTGTTTTGGTACATGGAATTAAAAAGAGAGAAGCTTGTCCGCGGTTTCTGACGCGTCTCTCGTGTCGTTTTTCTATCATATCTGGCAACCCTCTGTCAACGCTCATTCCTCTCGGTGTGTGCGCGAGCTCGGACTGTGACCGCGCGCAGATCGGCGCATTACACCGGAGCTGCACCTGGACTTCACCAGCACGCTGCTTTCACCTACAGCTGGAGAACTCTGGATGTACAGTCTTATTAACCGCTGCTCGACATCTGATTTGTTTGGGAGAAGGGCGATATGGGGACACGGCGTGCCGAGGTGGCACTCAGACTGGTGATGGGGATCCAAACAAGGAGCCCTTTTATTCCTTTTCAGAAGCTCCTGTAAAAAGCAATCGGATATCAGGACACTGATGACCCAGACAGCGTCGGTTTGGAGTTAACCTTACAGGATAGAAGGGAATTGAAGGTCTCTTGAAGGTCTCGACAAACAGAGCATTGTCGTTTATTCTGCGCGCAAGGACGATTTTCATCGCATAAAAGAGACTGATTGTGTCCGGACTGTGCGCGCGGTGCGCATAAAGACCCCCAGTCAACAAGAAGCTTCGCTGGTAAGTTGAGCCTGATTTCAGTGCGCTTTCTTTATTATTTCCTTTAAAACCAGATTCACCAAGATGTCGCTTTCCTGTTGTTTTTTAAACGCGTGCTGTTTTCGGGTGTGCGCCCGCTGGACATGATTCACCTCTGCGCGCGTTTCCAAGTCCTTGTCCACTCTATAATTGTTAGAAAAATAGGCTATGATGCTCATGACAATTCTTGAGTGGTTCATGGTTTTTACTCCAAAGGTTGGTTACCCAACAAATCTGTGTGCGTTTTTTATTTCCCGTTGAAGATCATGTGCAGTGTTTTAAGTACTTGTACCGCAATGCTTCATTATATATGTGCATGTGGCTCCGTTAAGCTCACCTTTTATGAATTGCACTCCTTTTACGTTCTACGTTACATTGGTACTTGATTATTGCTTTTCTACATTCATTATGTAATAAAGATTCCAATTAGCTTCCTTTAGTAGCTACTTATTGGATTAAAACCCGATCGGTTTTCTGAGAAGCGCGCGCAGCTGCGCAAAGGCGAACGGCGCAAACTGACGCAGTCTGTGGAGAAAATGTCATTTCAAACTGATTGTGCTCCTCTGTGATCCGCGGGTTCATCGCGCTATTAGTTTCAGGAGATTTGCTGTTGTCGGAAGGAAACTACAGAACTGTCCATACTTCAGGTGTAATGGAGATGGCCTTTTCCAGGAGCCTCTGAAGGGACATTAGGAGCGCTCTGATGGTCTCACCTGAATGCGTGCTTTCCTTGGAGAGCTACTGCTTGACATTCTCGAGAAAGAAGAGTGGGACTGAATGGACCGATATGTTCTGCATTGATGCCTGAAGCGTTCGTCTAGTAACTTTGCTCTCAGCGGAACATTCTGGCTCCTCGGAGAGACAGACTGAACAAACCTTCAGACTGTGTCTGATCTGGAAGCTGGCCCTCAGATGACTTAATAAAGCAGTTTGGGATTTCAGAGACCGGCTCATCGTTTTGCCTCATGAAACAGAGTTGCCAGGCAGGGAAGATGACATGCTCTTGACTTGAAGCTAAAGCAATAAAATAGAGAATATTTTGCTTCATAAAAAAAAGTACACGAAGGGCAATAACTATAACTTTAACTTTTTAATGAACATTTTAATTCTACTTGAATAAGGTCCACATCACAGGCCTATAACGGTAACACAACACAGATGAACTGTACAGTATCTGCCCTTATGTAAATTAACCATCTTTAAAATGTAGTAAAAGTGTAGTAACCATATATATATATTAATTTGTTTTTTGGTGTATTGATTACCATTTATATTGTTCCATTTTGTGGTTACCATGGTTTAACTATAGTAACCATGTTTTTTATTATTATTTATAGTAAAACCATAGTTAATGTTCATAAGGGGTGTGATGCGCGACTATAATAAAAATAATGTTAACATAACGATGATGAGGATGTAGATATAGTTAACGTTATAGTTATTTTTAAAGGATGATATCTATAATTGTGACGTTTTATTAATCGTTCTGATTCGACAAGAATCAAGTCCACAAAACCGATAACGATAACGACACAGAGGAACGATATCGTAGTCAGAATCGATTTCAGCGCGTTTTTTTTCAGTTGATGAAAACATTGACAGCCAATCAGAATCCTTTTCCTCTGTCCTTGGATACTGAGTATGAAAGTTTTGTATTTTTTTTTTTTTTTTTTTATCTTCATATCCGGCATCTTTTCCTATCAAAATGCTTGCTACGCATGCAAAAACGCAGATTATTATTATTATTATTATTATTATTATTATTATTATTTTTATTTTTTTTTTTTGTGATGATGGATGAAGGTTTCGGAGTCAATTTGTAAATGTGATTGACACAACTTGAGATTGTATTTATTTTTAAATGAGCACATTTTTCTAGACTGTGTGTGAAAGACCTTAACTATCAATTTTTAATAATAATTCTAATTGTGTGAGAACAGTGAAGTCCACACCACAGAGTATTAATAACATTGGAATCTCTTCCATTGCGATTATTAATTTTTTCAGCTGATGAACGATAAAAACATTGACAGCCAATCAGAATCCATCCAACTTTAAGGAGCTTGAGCTAAAGCAGCAGATGTAATTAGGGCTGCGACGATAAACCGATGCAGAATCGATGTGTGGATAGATTCTGAGATCTTCCGAATGCATCGCAATTCTCTCTGGAATCGATTCTGAGCTTAGATTTTAACAGCAGATGGCGCTAGAACAAGAGCGCTGAGAACGCTTGTGCGTTTGGATGAGTCTGTAACTTCACGTCGGCCCAGAATGCTTTTATGTGAACAACCTTGTAACTCACTTAAACCTTTACAAACTTTATGACTGATTATTTTAGGTTCAAGTGTGTGTAAGGATTTGGAAACGAGCAGAATATGGCTGTTTCTAAAGCATGCAGTGCCCTCTGTTGTTCACAACTAAGTTCAGATGCATTCGTAAAATCTCAGAATCGCGATGCATCGATTTATTTTCCCACCCTTAGATGGAATAATGGCAGTTTGTGCTTATAATAAACAATGTTATTGTGCTTGGACATTTCTCGTTATAGTTGTTTTATGATGTTGTCATCTAGCTATGTAAACATGAATTTGCGTGCTAAAGCAGCCGTCTCTCTGTCTGGCGTCCTGATCATTGATGTCATCCCTGAAGAGCGGGGCCACACCAGGAGACGTGTAATGCTTTGGGTCTCAGCGCTTGTCAACCTGAGCTTTGCTTACAGCGTAACCTGTCTTCACGGATGTTTCGCTTTGTCGTCTCTAATGCTTGTGTGCGAGTGTGTGTTTGTTTTAGCGTTGACCTCATCTCTGCGGCGAGCACATGTCTGCTCTAGTATCTTCTGTTTACGGCTCTCATGCTGACCACAAAAGAGCTTTAGTCATTTAGATACCAACAAAAGTTCATTACTAAGCTGAAAACACAGTTTTCTCATTAAGTCTGAGAAACAAAGCACGGCCGGCCAACATAATGACTGGATTCACCCGATACGGGCTGAGGGCTTTGGGAAATGTGCTTCCTGTGCTCTGTCTAAATGCGATTAGTTCAGTCACCCTGTTCATGTCTGCCTCACCTCGCTGATGAACCCCCGCTCCAAACCTTCCACTTCATTTTTCCTGCATTCCCGGCAGCTCCTCAGAGGCTTGATTGATTACAGACGATCCTTTGACCCCAACTGGTCTGAAATTAAATCAACCAAACACATTAATCAATATCTATTGGGTCACAGGGTTGAATTGCAACGTGTGATCTGCCATTATGTGTGACCTACAGCTGGGTGATATATCAAATATTCATG
The DNA here is from genome assembly GCF_003368295.1 of Carassius auratus. Taxonomy (NCBI): domain Eukaryota; kingdom Metazoa; phylum Chordata; class Actinopteri; order Cypriniformes; family Cyprinidae; genus Carassius; species Carassius auratus. Next base: position 27,180,438 of record NC_039249.1, on the reverse strand, counting down.
ATTCATTCACCATGATTTTGCTGGTGATGTGAAATAAAATTACTTTATGAATAGTGTGATTCCTATATATGTGATAAATGCAATTTTTAGAAATGAAAAACATCAGTAAAAAAATTGATGTAATTAGTATGTAGTTAGTAATAGGCTATATCAATGGATCAGTGAATTTTATGATTGTCACTATATAGTTTAATGATAACAGCATGAGTAGCATATCAAATGCAAAGACCAAAAAAAAAAAAAGCTTTTTCAATAAAGACTTAAACTTTTCTGTTGGGTTCCGTTAGTTAGCATTAGTTTATGCATCTACTAAAATTTATTAATAATGGGAAATATATTTGTACAGTATTTATTTGTTTTAACATTAACATTAGTTAATAAAAATACAACTATTCATTGTTGGTGAATGTTAACTCAGGTCAATTAATAATAACATGCAGTTTTGATTTTAATAATGCATTAGTAAATGTTAAAATTAATATTTACTAAGACCAATAAATGCTTTTGCAGAAAAGTAATGGAACTGGAATGGTTCCATTATTAAGTATTGTGTTGGAACCTTGTGGTAAAAACAATGCATCATAAATGTGAGAGAGATTGTGTAAATAATGTGTGTTTGTCAGGGTTTGCATTAAATAATTGAAATGAACACAAAGTAGAAAATGTCATTTTACAGAAATAATGCAATAAAATGTTGCTGTGTAATACTGACACCAGATTCCGAATGCAGATATACAGTAAGTGGTACTGTAAATAAATCATAAGAAGTGTAAGCTGTGAATTAAACAATGTTTCGCCTTCATTCCTGTCTTGGCCAGGACACTCCTGTAAAAACTCCTGTAATCTCAGTGAAGGTTGTCTCCTGGTTAAATAAAGGCCAAAAATAAAAATTCTCATCAGTAAGAACGTCTGCATTTGCTCCAAATGTTAATATCTGATCATACTGATTTTACCAAAGTGCAAAATATGTAAACTAATACATTTTGGCATTTGCACCATAAAAATTACTTCATTACAGTGGCTTTCTGAAGTAAACTTGCTCGAAAGCGCACCCCTGAAACATTGCGTTTGCAATTCAAAATGTTCAGCCACGAGTGAAAGTTAAAATAGTTTAAAGACTTGTTGAATGTTAATGTCAATAACTGATCATACTGATTTTGGTCACTGTAATTTGATTGTAAGTAAAGAAATCACAGTGCCATAGTGAATGTGATGTGTCAACATTATGCACAGTTGACTTCCTGAACATTATCAGCTGTAATCACTTTCACTTGAGCTGTTTTTCTTCTCACTTGACTGTGAGAAGAGTTTGACTTGATTCTGACTCAGTCTCCACAGTTTTTAATCACATTGCTGCTTTATTTAACAAATTAATGAAAGGAAAATGCTTTGTAATGTCACACTTCATTTAAGCTCATGTAAGAATAATATCCAATCAATTTTAACACTTCATGAGCACATTTTACTAAAAATAAATAAACTTCAAAGATTAGTTTTGCTCATGTTCCATGATTGAGACCCAGCGTTTTACCCCATACAGCACAAATATATGATCAAATCTATTTTTTTCTATATGGGGTAAATATCTATCTATCTATCTATCTATCTATCTATCTATCTATCTATCTATCTATCTATCTATCTATCTATCTATCTATATATATATATCCAAAAAAAAATTGCCCATTGAACAGTTCAAGAAAATATATTCACATTTGGCAGATTTGAAGAAAAATTATTGTGTATAACATATTTGAATTAAATTAAGCAAGACCATACATTACATACCTTACAATAATCAATCAATCAATCAATCAATCATTAAAAATCTAGTTTTGATCTCTAGTAGGCTATTCCACTTTTAACCTAAATTTAAGATTGAAAATATATTTTCTTGACCCCAAAATATATTTTGCTCTATGAAGGATGAAACCAAATATATTTTCTATTTCAAAAACATATTTTATTGGAATTCACTACTTACAACATATATTTTGTATTTTATTTTGTTTGCTCAGTAGGACTGCTTTTATGTTTTGAATTCAGTATTTTTTGCAACAATGGTGGAAATGATAGTTCCTCTAAAGAAATATCAAAATATATTGAATGTTGTCAAAAGGCAGTGTCAGCTTTAGTTTTGATGTGTCACGCTGTGACCAAAATCCAATGTGTTGAGAGATCCCAGACATGATGCAATCTCCATTTTTGTGTCTGTGTGGTTGTATATGTCTGTGTTTGTGCAGATGTGGGTTGAGATGTTGAAAGCGGTTTATTATAGTGATCCAATAGCTCTGTTAGATTGTCACTTCAGATGCAATGGGAGTCGAGGGTTTCCTTTGTAAGCGCTATCTGCTATTTACTCCTCTGAAGAGAAGGTGAGATATTGCTTTTCTCGTTTTGTCTTCCTGTCAGCTGAACTGTTGCCCTGAAAAGTCTCGCTGCATTGGCTTTTTCTCCCTGTGTGTTGTGATTTTCTGCCAGATTTCTCCGAGCATCTGAAATGAATTTGTGCGTCTCCACAGGACCCCTTAGGGACTTTGCCTTCCCATTTGCCACCATGTGTTTTGTGCCCTAATGAAGGAAATTTATAACCAGGCAGTTAATTCACAGCTTGGGCGACACCGAGGCCTGCCATTCGTTAAATCGGTGTTGACTGTTTCCATATGAAGCAATCTCATTGGCTGTTAATTTGCTGCTGCTTCTATTTTAGGTTGCAGTTTTTCAATCATTTTTTCGGATATTTTCCACATAGTCTAGCCAACACCGGATTTCTTTGCACACAAATCATGATTACAGAGTCAGATTATCGAATATTAAATAATTATTTTCACATGGTTCCTTGCACAAGACTATGTGATGAGCTCAAAACACTTTTACCATAGTGCAAAATATGTAAACTAATAGATTTTGGCATTTAAATCTAAATCTAAATCCAGGTCCATATGTGTGGCTTTCTGAAGTAAACTAGCTCGAAAGCGCACCCGTGAAACATTGCGTTTGCAAATTCAAAATGTTCAGCCACGAGTGAAACTTTAAAAGAGTTTAAAGACTTGTTGAAGAAAATTATTATTATTTTTTAAGATGGAGCGTGCTGCAAACCACATTGCAAAAATATACTCTACAGCACTTTTTTTTTTCTTCATGAAATGGAGATGTTTAATAAACCTAATGAAAAAAAAATATTGCTTACAGGACCTTTTGTGGACATGTCACCTGAAAAGTGACGTATTATCAGTGAATTGAGGCACAGTGACATACTTCCAACACCTGGGCTCTATTCCATCAAATCTTAATCAAGTTTAACCAAATTCGACTTTCATAAGCCCAAACACAAGTTACTGGAGTGATTTGATTTTCACAACTATTTACACCGTTTGACATTTATCAACAATAAAACCAAAGTCAGCCAACACAATACCCATTAAAGCGAAACATGGTAGATGTCATCGTTCCCCTTGTGTTTGATTTTGTTGCTTGATGGACTGATAAGGTCTCGTTGTAGCATTATGAGAGGATACATGCGCTCTTCGATCAATGTTCGTAGATGGTCCTGACGTCTAATGCGAGTGAAGTGTTGCCTGCGGGGAGTACGTTATTTTGTTTTCCCTTCAAGTAGACTTGATCTACCAAACCAACAGGCTTTAGGCTGGGAATCCCACTGGTTCTTCCTCATGACATATACAGCTGACTTTATCTCTTTTAAGTAATGGCTCTGCATTGCGGCGATGTGAACTGCGGAGCGACTCGATTCACAGAGCCGCTTTTGTGTGTTTCTCACAGGCCATCATTTGTGAGGGCGTTTGGGCAGGTCTAGGAACGGTGTGATAAGATGCCGTTTGCATTCAGATCAAGGTCACTGCGCTGTGCTGAGACTCCCTGTTCCACCGGATGATAAAGCAACATATCTCTGAGATTTATACACAGAGATGGCTTTTGTTTCTCCAGGCTGTGTATATCCAAGAGAACTTGGTGTGAAAAGATTTATCTTGTATTGTTGCCTTCATCTTGGCAAAAACAAACTCAACAAGAATGTCAAGTTTCTGCCTTTACAAGAGAATATTATTGTTAGACAAATACATCCATGCAATAGTAAATTACCAAAGTGTGTATTTCTCATGAATGCGCTTTAATATGAAGGGCAATAATGAGTGATTGCTGAATGATAATTACTGTGATTACTGGCATTTAGAAATATTAGTGCATCTCATAAACACACTGATTTCAATATGGTAAATGCTTTTAATTTCTAAATTAAAATCCATTTTCAGATTTGAAAGGAGTTAAGTTAAAAACACCATGGTGATACACCCCTCCAGATATCATTATGACGAAAAAACAAGAAAAATAAAAATCGTGAATCCCAATGAAGTAGTTTAACATAATATTTTGTGATTATTTATAAGATAAAATTGTAACAATGAGTCAGAGGCGTTAAGATCCATGTGCAGAATTTTATTAAGAGAATGGTCATACAGGCAGATATCAGGAACGGCGTCAGGTGTGTTAGAGATATCCAGAATCATTAAAGGAAACAAGTGGAGATCAGGGCAGGCAGCAGAGAATCAGAGTCGGTAACACAGTCCAAGATCAGACACAAGGGAAACCGCTCGGAAATGCTAGACAGGCTAAATAAGACTTTGCAGTGAGTGAGAGTGAGTGTGCTGCTTTTTATGTGTGTGTAAATGAGGTGCAGGTGTGGAAAGGAAATTGGCTGATGAATGAGGTGCAGGTGTGGCAAGGTGATTGTGATGCAGTGACTCATGGGGGATGTAGTTCGGGTGTGGTGCAACAGTATGAGAGGTGCTAGTGTCCAAGTGACATCTGGTGGTTGATGGGTGGAATGGTCCTGAGTGGAGTGCCCTCTACTGAAGTCAATGGGCACTCCATCTAATGATCGTGACAAAAATGCCCATGAAGCAGTTTTATCGAAATTTAATGACACTTTTGTGACCCCCTGCCCACCTCCAAATGTAATAATATTTATGCATTATTAATTAATGGTATTTGTGAAAATAATTTTCAATTTAAAAAATCAATTAAAAAAATGCAAACACTCGCATGTATGGAAGTTTTAATAAAAACATAAAAATTGGTATTGATTTTTACTTTTTATTTCTGTACAGTGGTTTGTTTTGTGTTCATGTGATATTGTTCATGTGATTTATGTAATCATGTGACCTTGTTTAAAGATGGCTTCTAGATTAACTTAAAGATAGCACTGAAGATAATAATCTGTGCTCTTTTTTTTTTTTACACGTTCTGTCATTCTGGATCATTGTGGACTATTTTTAAAGATGCAGTGAATCTTTTACTTAATTTCCACTTTCACATGATATTTTCTTCTCTTATTATTTGGTTGGTTGTTGAAAAGTCCTATTGAACTGCTTTGTTTCAGATTTTCTCCCATTGGAAGCACCATTCATTGGGTTTACGAATGGCAAGTGTGAAATGTTGCTTAACCTCGGGTTAAAAAGCTTGAAGTTAAGGAATTATTGAGAGTGTAAGAGGCTGTGAAATTGTTGCTCGTAGCCGTGCTGATGTTGTTGTGTGTGATGTTTCTGTGTGTCCGTTGTGGGGTTTTTGGACATCGTTAGTTGTTCGGTGTTTAGCATAGCCATTTGTTAGCAGGGACAGCAGCTAAATGTCTCCACATAGATTCTGTTTAATTAAGTAAATCAATCTCTCGCCCAAGCCAGAAATACAATTACTGCAGGTGGCATTGCCAAAACACCTGACGCCTGTGTGTGTGTGTGTGTGTGTCATTCTCCCTTCCAAGTCTCCATTTCTCTATTAAAATTGCACTTGTTCCCAAAAATTGTTGCAGTAAATAAGAGCAGGTCATTACACCAGGGCTGCATTTATTTGATCAGAAATACAGTAATATATTCAAGTATTATTACAATTTTAAAATAACAGTTTTCTATGCTAATATATTGTAAAATGTAATTTAATGCTGTGATCAAAGCTGAATTTTCAGTATTATTACTCCAGTCTTGGGTGTCACGTGATAAATTAATACTTATATTTAGAAAAGTCCCATTTGATCAGAAGATTTCTCCTTCAAATAAATGATTTTTAACTTTCTATTCACCAAAAAAGAGAAAAAAATCCAAAATTCTAATATATCATGGTTTCCACCAAAATATTGTGCAGCACCAGTGTGTTCAACATTGATAATAATCAGAAATGTTTCTTGAGCAGTAAATCGTCCTCTTTGAATGATTCTGAAGATCATGTGACACTGAAGACTGGAGGAATGATGCTGAAAACACAGCTGCGCATCACAGAAATAAATTACAGTTTAACAGATATTCACATAGTAGGCTATTCACGGTTATTTTAAAGTGTAATAATATTTCACAATATTACTGAGTGTGCTGTTTTTTACTGAAACAGTTGAAGCTGTGGTGACCATAAGAGACTACTTTCATTTTTTTTTTTATTTTTTTTTTTCAAATTTTGAGCAGTAGTCTGTCGTCATTTAGGTTAAGTAAAAGTGTGTGTGTGTGTGTGGGTGGTGGGTGTTTGGCTCTTCACTGAGGATGAGTCTTTTGTGTCCATTCATGCTTAAACTAGTGCTGACAGAAACCACCTGGCTCTTCCAGCACTACAATACATCTCTCTGAGTGTGTGTGTGTGTGGGTGTGTGTCAGGGTGTGTAAGAGAAAGAGAGAGTATGTGAGTGTGTTTGTGAGTGGGTGTGTGTGTGAGAGAGAGAGTGTGTGTTTGATAGTGTGTGCGTGGAGAGAGAGAGAGAGAGAGAGAGAGAGAGAGAGAGAGAGAGAGAGAGAGAGAGAGAGAGAGAGAGAGAGAGAAAGAGAGTGAGAGTGTGAATTTTATGAAAATTATACATTGGATTTCAGCATCGAAACACAAAAGTACACAGGTTTGTTGATTTGGGAGAATATACAGACATTTTAGTCCATCTGTGTCTCAGGCTCTGTTCGGGGGATAATCGTTTTCGTTCAGCCCATTTGACACCACTATGAAAATAATTTACTGTAAGTGGTTAAAGTTTATGAAATAAAATAGTGTTTGGAGCACAATGAATTCAGTTAATGTATTTTTTATGGGGTTCATTGGATAGATGCGCTTCTATGAAACAATAGGGGTCAAGAGTAATTGCTTGCAAGCTTCACCAAAATGTGTGTGTGTGTGTGTGTGTGTGTGTGTGTGTGTGTGTGTGTGTGTGTGTGTGTGTGCAAGAAGCTTATAAAATGTATTTTTTGTATTATATTTTGAAGTAGCATTTTAATTAAGTGCAACATTGGTACTTTTTATTATTTCTGTATAGCTTTATTTTTTATTTCAGCATTAGTTTAAGTAGTTAAATACTTTGTTTTGCAATTTGTTTAAGTTTTCATCTAATATTTATATATTTTATACATTTATTTATTTTATTTTATTTTGGCTTCATGACAATTACATGAATTATTTTTAATAGATTTAGTTTTATTTAACAACAACACTGTTAAACACATTAGTCTGTTATTTATTATTTATTAGTAGTAGTAGTAGTAGTAGTATCATTATTATTGTTTAATTCCCAGTCAGTCTCATCATTTGTTTCTAATAAAATTGTTAAAATAATTTTTGGGGGTTTTCTCAAATAAGCAAATCAGAAAACGATGATCTCTGATAACTCTGATAACTTTTTCCGTAAAAAAAAAAAAAAACAATTTCTCTCACGCTTTCTGCTTTATTTTTTACATTTCAAAATATAACAAGCAATCTTAGGGCATCCTCCCCTTAATTCATTCTCTGAAAATACCTCCGTTTTTTTTTCCTACGTAGTTTTTAGTATCAATAAACACACTAGTGTCACATTTCTGGATAAATGCATATGGAGATTATATGTAGATAAGATTGCTCATCATAATAAGTCATGTTAAGCTTCATGTGTGGTTAGTTTGGGGATGTAATGGGCGTGAAATTACAGCGAGTTCTGGTGCACATGTAGTTTAAAAGCTTGTCTGCTCAATTTTAGGATGAAATTGACACAATGTTTTAAATCTGAGGCCTCAGGAATGTATTGAGAAAGCAGATGTGGTCAGTTTTGGTGTCATTTCTTCTCAAACACACTGACTGTTCACTTTTAGGATTCCTTTCAGAATGAGACGCATGTTTTTGAGCAGAATGGCTCTGTGTGAATGCGGCTGCGGTTGCATTATTCTGCAGTCACACTGTCACATGAGATCAGGAAGGAGATTTCAGACGCCTTTTATTCGGGTTTTAAGTGAGACACCAACAGTTTCTCTCTGCACGCTACGCTGAGCCCTAAATAAAACCCTGAGAAAGAAAGAGTGACAGTTTGAGCCTTTAAGAGCTTCAGACAAAACGAGAGAACTTGAAGAAGAAAAGAGAAGAGCTGCAAAAACTTGTCAGTGAGTCACACCCTCGTCATTCGTTTCTGTCTGACTCCCTCAGAATGGAGGGGTAAGGGACAGGAATTAGGGGCGTGGCCTGGAGGGGTTCTAGCCACACCCTTTAAATGTGATTGGCCACCAAAGTGCCATCCCAAATCACAGATGAGAACATTACTAAAGCAAAATATAGTTCTTCCAAGCTTTCAATAGAAAATGATTGTTATAATAATAATGTTCATTTATGATGCTTCATTCCATCCTTGAAAGTCTTCTGGCCTCTAGAACCCCTTCATTGTTCCTGATGGTAAATCATCTCTCCTCCGTCTATAATGAAGAGGATTATTAAACCTAAACTCAAGCCAGGATCCTTCAGCAGAGCTGCCATATGGAGGATTTACCCATAATCCCCGTGTTAGAGGACTTCAGAAAGAGATGCAGAGAAAGGCTCGATGTCGTGGCAGTGTTTGAGCTTTTGTGTGTGAAATCATGAAAACACACACAGGTCTTCACTGACTGACTCTGATCAGATCGAGGGAAACATGAAGAAATCATGTGTGTCTGAAGGTCATCGCTGCAGTTACGTGTGATACCATGCATTTATCTTTCTTCACTGGGTTCTCTCAATCATTAAGGCAGATGTTTTTGTGAAGCTACAGGGTTTATTGTGAAAGTGCTTTAGTGTGCAAATAAAAGGACCTTGTCCTGAGCTTCTTATTATTACATTTCACACAGTCAAGTCTGAAACATGACATGGAAGTAATCTAAATAAAACAACAGAACCGAACTGTGAGCAATCAACACAAATAACAACATTTGAATTCAAAATGACTGATGCAAAATTAAAATGATGTGCAAAATTACTGCCAATGCAACATTTCTCATTTTAATTCATTTTAATTAAAGGTAAAACTGAAATAAAAATATACCAAAAATAAAATAAATAGTTTGTAAAGACACTCTTTCATGCATTGTAAGGTCATGTGACACTGACTTTAAAATGTCATTGAATCACGTAACGTAATGATCTTATTATATTTATGTAGCGTATAACAAGCAGGTTTTTGTCTGTAGTTTCACTTTTTGACTGAAAATGTGTGTGTCAGCTGCATTTTTGGACATTTACTGTAGAGTGAATACAGCAGCACACACTGGTCAGTTTTACTCGTGTGGTGTAACGTACTCTAGTAATAAATGATTAGCATAATCCATCATATTTCAGCTGGGGAAGCAGTTCATTCAATATATATTGATATTGCCTTCAATTCAGTCCCACAGTTACAGTCAGCAGCTCGTCATGTATCGGGCCTTTGGTTTACTGTAGGTGGAAAACAATCGCATTAGACTGAATGCACTTCTTTTACTTGTGATAAAGTAGATAGTCTTTATTTTGTTCAGTTAACAACTAAATTTAAAATACAAAAAAAAAAACTTTTAAGCAAGCCTGTCTTTCTAAAAATACCAGAAAGCTGAACCACACTGAAAAAAGAAAAAAATGAAAAGATGTGTTGCTGATTAAATATTTTTCTGAGAACATGTGGAGTAGCTGTTTTAATTTGTTATTGTTAATTGCAGTATTTTTACAGTCATTAATCTCACCCCTACATTGCAGACTTGTCAAACTCCTACTGTAATAACAGATCTGAACAACACTAAAGGTGCGAGGTTACGACTGTTTCTTCAACAGCAGGAACTATTTTATCATACTGGTTGGTTTTTCATGAAGTCATTACGTTATATAAAAGTCGCTTTATAAGCTTTAAAGTCTTGGTAATTCCTTTTTTTTTTTTTATCTGTTCCAAGATGCTCAATGCTCTTTAACGTAATGCAGATGTTGATCTTGTTTTAGTAGACAAATTTAACTAGATAGGAGGGGATGTTTTTTTTTATTTTTTTAAGAAAGTCAGCAGAGCCAAAAGTGACTGTAATTACTCCTGAACACTTTTAAACATTACCGTTCAAAGGTTTTGGAAATTGCCAAGATTTAGTTATGTTTTTAAAATATATATTTTGTGCTAACCAAAGCTGCATTTATTTAATCAGTCTTCAGTGTCACATGATCTTCAGAAATCATTCTAATATGATGATTTACTGCTCCAGAAACATTTCTGATTATGATCAATGCTGAAAACAGTTGTGCTGCACAATATTTTCGAGGAAACGGTGACATTTTATTTTTCAGTATTCACAGATGAACAGCATTTGTTTGAGATAGAAACCTTTTGTAACATTATAAATATCTTTACTATCACTTTTGATCAATTTAATGTGTCCTTGTTGAATAAAATGATAAATATCTTTAAAAAAACACGAGCTTTTAAACAATAGAATTTATAGTGTAAATTCAAGATAAAAGGGGATTGCACTCATGGTAACTGAGCTTTTCACCTGATTAAGACTGATTATGTATTTAGGCTGATTCAGTGTTATTAAATAATATTTCTAACATTTAACATTTAACATAGATTTGATAATTTCCTGGCGTGATCCCTGTGATTTAGGTGGATTTGAAAAAATCTGCTTTTACAACAGACACATGAGAGCCGAAGTGAAGAGCTTTTTAAATGAACGGATCACAATGAACACCTCGGTTTAGGTGTTTGGGGTCATTCGGGTCACTCTTCTTGATAAGAGCAGCTCATTGGGAAAGAGAAACTGCGTCATATCCTTGTTGCCATTGGGTCTTTTTAAGATCTCATTATTATTTACTCATTTAACAAAGTGTGCTCCTGTAAAGCATCACCTGACTCACGCCTGCTGCTTCTGGAGGGCCCTCGTTTGAGCCAAGCTCCTAATGAAGCCGGGATGAGATGGGATTTATTCCCGCTTGCTTTTTAATTTGGAGAAGGCTCTCCTCCTGCAGTAAAGAGTCGTATTGGTCTCTTGGTCTTTTGTTGGGGGATTTATTCCACTTGCCTGGCTGTGTTTCTCTCAGGTTCCTCCCCCTGAGGGTTTGTGGCTTTGGGCTCGATTGATTTCCATCCGATCAATAGCTTGAAGCTAGAATTAAGGAAGGAAGCACGAGTCACGTCCCGCCGATCCGGCCGCAGTCTCCGAGGAGGGCTGAGGTATCAGAATAAAACCCCTCGGAGGGGACAGAGGTGCATTTGAATACGATCCATCACCGGATTGATGCCGCCAATAATCTACCGCACAAAATCCCTCCTGTTACCCTCCGGCCAATAACACTTCCCATTTGATCCCGCTCCCGTCATCCGGCCAATGAGGCGAAGATTGATGCGAGGCCCAGCGGAGCAGAGCGCTTTAAACGATGACACACATCTCTCTCACCTTGAGCCTAATTGACTGTCTCGAAGCTTGAGTCGGGAAGTGCTGACGGGGAGGATCGCGCCTGTCAGAGAGCACAGGGTTGAAGTTGTTAGTGTCTCTCCGCCGATGAAGAGAGACGTCGTTTCCAGCGGAGGTCACACAGACGCAGGACACAAGGACAGTCCCGGGCTGCCTTTCCCAAACTGTATTTTTATGCTTTTATGAATCGCAGCTCAGGCTGGCTTGAGTGAGACCACGGCTTTATTTTAGGATCAGTGAGTTTTCTTGTTTTCTGTTCATTTTAAAGTTTTGGATGCATGGTTTATTTATTTATGCATATACTGACCCTTTCTGTAGCTCAGCTAGTAGATTGTATACATTAGTAATGGAAAGGTTGTGGGTTTGATTCCCAGTGAATGTACTACTCGAAAAACAATTGATAGATAGATAGGGTAACACTTAAGCATAGAGACCAATTCTCACTATTAACTAGTTGCTTATAAGCATGCATATTATTAATATATTGTCTGTTTATTAGTACTTATAAAGCACACATTCTCCATGATCATATTCTACATCTCTAAGCCTAACCAATACCTAAACCTAACAACTACTTAATTAACTATTAATCAGCAGTAATTAGGAGTTTATTGAGGGAAAAGTCATAGTTACAATTGTTTATTATTGTGAGAACTGGACCTTCAAATAAAGTGACCTAGAAGTGACCTTTTATTTATTTATTAATTTGTTTTATACATTGTTTTTTTTCAGTTATAACTGTAGTTAAGTACATCAGGTTAAACTAATTAATGCAATGAATAGAAATGTTGAAATAAATTTAAGAAAAGCTATACTGTATATATACATAGAAGACCCTTTTTTAAAAACTGAACTTAAACAAGTTTACGGTTATAAAGATACATTTTTTATGGTTTCAATTTTAGTCCAGTGTACTATTCTTGGCCTAGGCGTCCTGTTCCTCGTTGTGTAACAGTCGGCTGAACTCTGAGAAAAGGTCCTTCTGTCCAGAGCTCCATTTGTCTTCAGGAGTTTAGTTGTCAAAGATTTAACGCTCGTAAATTCCCGCGTTCCCCCTCGTGTTAGATGAGAGACACGAAATAAAGCCATCACCGTCCGCGGCTGAGAGAAACCACGCAGGAGCGAAGCTGTCATAGCGGTCCTGGGAACATCACTCGAGCTGTCGGGGCAGTGTGGTGATGCCGGTGTGCTGCGGTCAGAGCGTCACGGGAGCCTGCGGTAAGAGAGAGCAATCAGTCATGATGTCAGGCTAATAATGAGCAGGCAGATCCATGAGCAGCCCATCAAATAAAGGACCAAGCGTGGCCCGTTTACCGACAGAGAGCTAAAACTTGAGACACTGCTGCCACAAGGGCTGCTTTTCCACTGTTTTAGGTCAAAGAAAGGGCTTTACTTGCTGCATTTCATGGTAAACATATTCTCAGCTGTTATTGTTTGTCAAGAATCTCTAAATCGAATATAAGGCTGATGATACACAGGGCAACTTTACCAGCAATTTTGCAGTGTTTTTTGAGCAATGTTGCTTGGGCCCTTTCCCAATGAGAATGGTAACACATTTCTATCTGTATACTTTAATTAAATTGGTCCTAGGCCCTGTTCCTCACCTGGTTCCCCATTGAAGCCAACATTAACCAGAGTTGCTTAGCAACATTGCTCAAAAAGTTGCCGTGTATCATCAGCCTTACATTCAATTTTCAGCTGCTTTGCAAAAAATGAAGAGTTATACATGTTTGTATCAGCTACAGCAAGCATTTATGGCTCATATATAAAACAAACAATTACAAATATATAGTGAGAATATGATGGAACAAACAGTTCAACTTTATTCAGAAAGCTCCAACTGAGAAAAAATATGCTATTTTGTGCAGATGTTGATAATTGACATGGACAAAAAGGGATATGAAATTGATTAATGTAAGTCAGTGAGATCTTTAGCATCTACTTACATAAATTATTATAAATATATAAATATCTCCAATAATATGTCTTAGTAAAATGAAATTTAAATGCTTTGTTTAATGATCAAAATATAATGCATATGTAATTCAATGATTGATTGATGAACCTTTCTCAAAAGCCTGTTGTAAACTATTGTGATACTTAAGATTTTGAACATGACAAATATTTCACAACAACGTGTGTTAAAGCTCTTTTAACAAAGCAGAAAAAGACAACAGATACAATCTTGCAATCTGTTCACCCCCATTTAATGAACAATGCCTCATGAATTATTGCTCCGATTTGCTGGTTTATCTCCCCAAATCTTCATTGACATCTCTCTCATCTTTTTCTCTAAAACTAGTTCTCCTTTAAAGCTTTTGCTCCACTTTTCTCCACTTTTAATTGCTATTCGCATCATGAGAAAGTCTCTGAAGGGAAACAATTTCTTTCTGAAGGAAACCAGTTGAATTATCCATTGACGTTTTAAAAATTTGCTAAATTACAAGATTTTTGGGTAATGCAACCTCTGATGCAATATATGTCGTCATGCTTGAAAGTTTTGTGCTCTCTTAAGATATTTCTATATTTCTGCATTAATTTGAGCTACACTGAGATCATATAATAAGAATGTGAACTTTTGGCTTCAGTATCTGGCGTGACCCTCGGGCAACAGTAACTACAACCAAATGTGGATCAGTCCTGCTCTTCGGCTCGGAGGAATTTTGACCCATTCCTCATTACATCACTCTTCAATTTTGTGATTTTGGTGGGCTTCCTTGCATGAACTTCTGTCTTCAGTGTTGCTCTCTTACTATATGCTTCAAAATAATAGTTTCAAAAATGATTTTTATAGCAAAGCAATAGAAGAACCATTTTGGGTTTCCCAAAGAACATTTGTCAACAGTTCTTTAAAGTACTTTTTTTTCATATTATGAAGAACATTTTAACAGTCTAAAGAATCTTTTTTCACTATAAAGAATCTTTTGTCCAATGGTAAGCTTTCATGGATGTTAAATATTCTTGCAAATAAGTAGAACCCATTTTCTGAGAGTTTGAGATCTTTTAGGAGAATTTTAGATCCATAGTGGCCATGCTTAGAATTTTTGTTATGTGTTTGTATGATAATGGACTCATGACCAGTATTAGTCAATGCAAACAAGATGTATAGATCCTTAGTTCACCCGAAAATGACAATTCGTCCATCTTCTACTCATGCTCGAAGAATCCTAGGTGAATGTGACTTTCTTCTTTCCATGCATTTTTGAAAGCAAAATATCCAGATTTCACACATCATAAACACTTTTTCTTAGTTCTGCTGACTGTGGTGAACTGGAAGCCGTGCAGGCGGATGTCGTCGTTTCTCAGCACTGCGTGGTTCGTGACAAGCGCAGAGAGAGAAAAAAACTAAATGCTGGTCACAAATCAGAAGCACAAAATGAGGATTTGTAAAGAAAATCATTGGAGGATTTCGCAATAACCCAAGAGGAGACTGGTTATCCTTTGCTTAAGTAAGGAAACTGTTTTCTTTGCTCCTACATTTCCGCCTGCATGTCTTCCCTGTCCAACATTCAGCAGATGTTAGAAAAAAGTGTTTATTATGTTTGAAATTTGGATATTTATCTTACAAAAGCACATGGATTCACTACAGGGGGCCTTTATTCACCCCCCGGAGCCATGTGAGGGAGTTTTTATTAAAGATGCACACACTTTAATGGAGGAGGTCTTGGCCCAATGGTTAGAGATTTGTACTCGTAATCCAAAGGTTGCAAGTTCGAGTCTCGCGTTGGCATGAATTGTAGTTGGGGGGAGTGAATTTACAGTGCTCTCTCCTCCTTCACCACCATGACTTACGTGCTTCGGGTGTGTGTGTTTGTGTGTGTGTGTGTGTTCACTGTATTGGGTTTGAAATCCTATTCAGTCTCACTTTCTCATGCCTCGTAAAATGTAAACACCTCAGACTTTGTTTGTCGAAAACATGCTGAATGTCTGTGCAGAAACAAGGTTGTATTGTGAAGTGCAAGTCAAGCAGAAAATGGCGATATACAGCTGGTCTACGCATCTCTTTATGTTTTGAAATGGCAGAAAATATCTGTGCCTTCCAGCTTTCTTTGTTTCTCCCGATGCCTCATAAGGTGCAGTATATTTCAGCATGATGGCAACATGTCGTCATGTTATAAGAACATCTGTATTGCTGTTATTGTTGTTTTTAGCACAGACATACAGTAACACAGTGTCTAGTTTGCCATACAAACCAATGCAGAGAGTCACTAGAATTAAAGAGCACCATGGGATGCATGAATCAGATCTGAACTGTTGCAATGCACCGTGTGGACAATCAGTCATTTTGATTGGATTCCAATTGGATATGCACAAAAATCTGTTTTGTACTGACAGTCTAAAGAAGGTTTTAGTTGGATAATTACAGTGGTATTGCATTTTAGTTATTTTATTTTTACCATCTGCTTCCTAGTACATCGCTGAGCCGAAAAACAGTTTGTAACCTATTCCAGGTCATTGAACATCACTGTTTTTCTGTAGAACCTCAGAAATAATTTCCTTCTAAATATTTGTGAGATTTAATTGCAATTTCTGATAGAAAATGCTTTCTTTTTTTACAGTATATGTGTTGAGGGCTGGACTTTGTTAGAGGAATTCTAGGTTTCTCCAGTAGGGCAGTCTGCTAAACTCATATGTTTTATCTTATTTATCCAATTGCCTCTTTAAATGAACTGATCCTCTGAAGATATTTATCATTTTGGTATCTAGATGGTTCTAACGAGTCCTTCTGCGGGCTTGGAGTGTGATATCTTTATGGTAACC
Source organism: Carassius auratus (assembly GCF_003368295.1). Lineage (NCBI taxonomy): Eukaryota > Metazoa > Chordata > Actinopteri > Cypriniformes > Cyprinidae > Carassius > Carassius auratus. The sequence continues at coordinate 27,164,005 of NC_039249.1, read as the reverse complement.
TTTATAAAAACTCACTCTCGACCTACCCCTTTCATGGCAGCATATTGCAACTCGAGGACTGCCATCTAGACATTACCCTCTAAGCCGGCGGAGAGGCTTGCTGGGGTTGCTAGTATCATATTGCAAACATTTATCATGTTGCAGACACAGAAACAGGTGGGCCGAGACTCAAGCTGTGGTCACACGTTGGTGTGGGAGTCTGTTCTCCTCGCTGTGTTTTCAGATGCTGCCCTCACCTTCAGTCACTCACTAATCGCCAACACGTCTCCATCTGCATCTCTGTGGAGTTCAGCTCAAGTCAGTGGAAACACCCACATATGTTATCTTCACACATTGCTTAATTGCCGCCCCTGTGCTGTGACACGGTCCTGTTTGCTGAAATACACGGCTGTCTTTGAAAATGTTTGAGTTGAAGAAGTTTCTGGAGTCTGCATGAATAAAACAGCTCTAGGGACGTGCCAATTATAGATGTGGTTTACTGGAAGGACAATGCGGGACAAACCAATGCTTTCCTGTTAATAGTTAGTACAGGTGATTTTTTTTTTTTTTATGTATTGTACAATATTTATTTGTGACATGTATTGCAATTCAATGTCATGAGACCCAGGTCAATAATATGGCACTGAAAATGACATGTAATTCATACAATGCCTTGAATACAACTCTTTTACAAGTAGTGTGCTCTCCTTTTCTAAATGTAAATAATTTTTTTGCTGTTTTTTGAGGGGTATAAGGATATGGTATATCGTATGGTATATACGGGGTACAGTGCTGTGAAAATGTTTTTGCCCCTTTCTGTTTTTGTAATTTTTCGCATGTTTAAAATTTGTAACACATTCAGGTCAACTAATTTTAAAATTTCACACAGATAATGCAAGTAAATACAAAATACAGTTTTTAAATGATGAATTCATTTATTAAGGGAAAAAATAGCTGTCCAAACTTACCTGGCCCTGCGTGAAAAAGTAATTGCCCCCCTGCTGTTAAATCACGAAAGAACTGCGATTAACAACATTATTTTAGAAAACTTAGTTAAAATTCATTAGCCTGTTGAATCAAGAAATCACTTTAATAGAACCTATAGATTCTGACATATTGAAAAAATGCTTAAAGAGCAACACATCATGCCTCAATCTAAAGAAATTCAGGAATAGATGAAAGACAAAGTAGTTGACATGCATCAGTCTGGAAGGGATTATACAGCCATTTCTAAGGCTTTGGGACTCCAGCGCTCACACTTCAGCTTTACACGCTCCAGTCTGTCTGAATGGTGAGTGTGTGTGTGTGTGTGTGTGTGTGTGTGATGGAGACGTGTAAAGAGCAGCTTGTGTGAATGATAGTGCGAACTGTAGGAGTAAGTCGAGAGGCAGATTAGAAATGTCGTAGGTTGATCTGGCACCAGACAGATGCATCGCAGTAGGACACACGCAGTCACATCGCCGCCTCCTCTTGACTGAATGTCACACACTTCTCTGTCCGTCTCTAAACCATTCTCACCTTCCCATCATGCACGGCTCCTCCATCGCCACGCCCACGGGAACTGCGCTTTTGTTTGCTCACCTACCGGAAGAAGAAAGTGTAAAAAATGGAAGATGGAAGTAGCATGTTGCGTTAGCCCTGCTGCGAGACGCCATACTCTCACCATCTGCTTTCTTCAGCTTTTTCTAGGTATTATAGACCTCCTTGGAAGCTGGAACCTGCATGAATCCGCTACTGATACACAGATATCTGCTGGAAGAGAGGCATGCGACAGATAACATTAATAATCTATTTGAATTTTGGGGATTTATATCAAATAAATAAATGTATAACCTATCTTACATATCATATACCTTTGTGAATAAAGCACACTTGATAGCATGGTTTAAAAAACACTTGGAAATAATATACTTCATACTTGTAATATGAATGTATTGTTTCAGACATTTAATAGCATGTTAATTGCAAATAAATTAAATGAATAATAGTTTAAACTGATATTACATGCAGTTTACTTTATTGTTTTTTACCTAATTTGTACTTAAGCACATCTTTATGTTATTTCATAATTACTTTTATTGTTTTAGAAATATTGTTAAAGTACTGCTGAGTGAACTGATGGGTATTTATGATAAACTAAGGTACAATTTAGTGTCATTTCAGTTTAAACTTGTGTTATGTATTTTCAAACATATTTTTGATTATGAAGTTGATATTTAGTAAATTAAAATCTATGAACTTAAAATAGTATAATAATCCAGTACTTTATGTGCTTTAGTATGTTAGTCAACACATCAAAATAAGTGTAGTTTAAAGCATTAAAAAGGTTATTATTTAAAATGCACTTTAAAGTAAAACTATTAAATTAACATTATTTAAAGTGCACTTAAGTGTCTTAGGAAACAGTCATGAAAGTGTCTCTCTTTAAGTCACTTAAGTGGCTTTTAATTTCATTAATATATATATGTCATAATATATGTTATATGTTAGTTTTTTGAAAATGAGATTAAATAATCTGAAAGCTGAATAAATAAGCTTTCCATTGATGTATGGTTTATTAGGATATGACAATATTTGGTCGAGATACAACTCTTTGACGATCTTTAATATAAGGGAACAAAAAAATATTAGTATTGAGAAAATCGTATTTAAAATTGTACAAATGAAGTTCTTAGCAATACATAATTACTAATCAAAAATTACATTTCAGTATACTTATGGTAAGAAATGTACAAAATATCTGCATGGAACATAATCTTTATTTAATATACTAATGATTTTTGGCATAAAATAATAATATTGACACATGCAATGTACCGTTAGCTATTGCTACAAATATACCCCAGAGACTTAAGACTGGCTTTGTGCTCCAGGATACACACATTATCTGCAAATGCAGTAAAAAAAAAAAAAAAAAAAAAAAAAAAAGGTATACTATAAGTGCATGCTAAACGCAATCAAGCACACTTCTTTTTCACAAGGGTACAGTGTCTAGGGACCAGAGAGGTGAAGTGAAACACTGATCACCCTGTTTTTGAACAGGAAAGAGTGCTCACAGCTCCACTCTATGACTAATTTGGGGTCGCCCTTTATTAAAAGACTAATAAATTGTGAACATGGGCCCTCGCTGTGGTTCATTCAGTGCGTAGTCATGTTACCTTTCCTTTCATCTGCGCCTCTGTTAATACGTATTTAATTAGCGCTTAGCCCCAGTAATGGCTCTGGATGGTGGTGAGTGATTTCTGTGTGTTTGTTGGGGTTTATGAAAGGAAAAGAGTCGAGCTGCCCCCCTCTGAGCTAAATGTGTCCCTGTGCTAACATGCTTTGTTTTCATGCGATGATGGAACAATGTGCACTGCCGGCACAAATCTGTTTGCCTGTGTGTGTGTGTGTGATGAAAGGTCATTGAAGAGTTTCGTTTCCTGTGAGCATCTGTGTCTGTGTGTGTGTGTCTTGTGTTCAGAGGTGCACAGCTGGCTGTTTCAAGCTCTGATTGCTTTCGAGGACGATTAATTGATGCTGCCATTTGGATTCAGGTAGCATGCGCACCTTACACGTACACACTCATTTTTTCAAGTAGAAAAGGCCAACATAGAAAGCTGATGATTAGAGTTGAGGGTTGAGTTAAGAACATGTATTTGGCAATATGATATTTAGCATATTTTGAAAGTTATTTTCTGTGAATGTGCAAAATTTCTAATTCATTAGCATGTAATACCAAATAATAAAAAAGTAAGCAGTAAAACTGTTGTGCACTACAAACCACTGCGTTTATGATTAAAACAATGAAATTAAATATTTAAAGCAGCATAATATATATATTTATGGAATCAGATTAGTGCCTACCTGGAGAAGTCTTTGGTCCTGATAAGTAATATAAAAAAAAAAGAGGATTAGATATATGTTTTTGTATGAAAAAAAGATAGAATTGTTTTCTTAACCAGATTAATGACACAGCGTTATCATTAACGTAAATAAAAAATAAGACAATTTCCAATTAAAGAAAGATCATTAAGAAATGTTGTGTTTCACATATCCATTTTAAACCTAAAAATATGCCCAAGTAACGTTATAACTTAACTTACTTTGGCACCAATGGTCTCTAACGTAACAATCTTAGCTCGCGATGCTTTTGAGAAACGCAGTTGAGTTCATATAAGTAACGAAAAATCTAAATAAAGACCAACTGTTGCATTCTGCACAGGAATAACACTTATATCTCGATTTTTCTATTTCTTATATTAGTTACAACAAACTTACCTCAAGCTGCCGCGAATGTCCTGTCAAGGAGGATGTTGACGATGCACTGTGAGCCTCCCGATTACTCATCTCGAATAAGCCTATACTTCTTCTGATGTGGAAAATATCCGTGTTTTATCATTACATTTCCTTAATATCCTCTTATTACCATAACATCTCCCCACATGCGCCCGCGCCACTAAAACACTACTTCCGGTTCAATGAGCCGCCGATCAAAATCTCACGAGCCAATCAAAGTGAGCTGCTGTTAAGCCCGCCCTCACGAGAGGTTTGTGTCAGAATGGCGAACGTAAATCTGCGAAGCGCAAACAAAAACTTGGAAAGCGAAAACGAAAACGAAAACACTGGCATCGCATTCAAAACTGCGTTCAGCAAGCAAACGTGAAACTGAAAGTGAAAATCAAAAAAGAATGCAGTTTATTTGAAGACGCTGTTACTTTTTTGCTATTTAGTTTATTGTTTTTATTTTCTCTGTTTTTCTCATTTATTAATGTATATTTTTTTGTTCATTTTCACAAAAGTCACGTTTGTTTTATGTTTTACTTGGCACATATCTGTTTCCATATATATATATATATATATATATATATATATATATATATATATATATATATATATATATATATATATATATATATATATATATATATGCTGTCAAACAATTAATCGCAATTAATGTCATCCAAAATAAAAGATTAGTTTACATACAATATATGTATGTGTGCTATGTATATATATATATATATATATATATATATATATATATATATACTCACACATGCATGCATTAACATATTCCAGAAGAATGTTATGTTCACATATTAAATATATATTTATAAATGTAAATACAATATTATTCATATAATATAATATATACTCTATGTGTGTACTTATATACACATATTAAATATACACAGAACACACACACACACACACACACACACACACACATATATACTGTATAGATTATGCAAACAAAAAAAAAAAAAAAATGGATGCGATTAGTCGCGATTAATCGTTTGTTAGCACAGAAAAAGGATAACTGCGAGTTATGAAGTCAGAATTATGAAATATAAATTTGCAATTGTATGAATATGTCAATATATGGATATACACTCAAATTAGAAACAAGAACTGCAGGATATAAACTGGCAACTGCGAGAAAGTCAGAATTGTGAGATATAAATTACGAGTTACGAATTATGAGTTGCAATTCTGAGATTATATATTGAAATTATTAGATTATTCTTTGCAATTCTGAGAAGAAAAGCCAAATTTGTGGGATATAAATTCAGAATCGCAAGAAAAAACTCAGAATTGTGTTATACAGTAAACTCTGCCTTTTTTCTCTCGCAAATTCAGAGTTGGGTCAAAAGTAATAAAAAAATATAGTCAGAAAACATTACTGTAGTTAATTATGATAAATCTAGATTACATTATTAACTACAGTTTTTTCTATCATATAAATTGTGATCCGTAACAGACTACACTGAAGACTTGATATTTATTTTCAAACATTTGTTTACACTTTTTAACATTTTAAACGTTACTAAACTGGGCTAGATGACATTCTGATTCTCTATTAATCTTCTTTATTGTTGTGTTCTTTTGCACTTTAATCCATTCAAAACACATTTATACATTTTGATAGCATTTAAATTCTCAAAAATCTCTTTGTTACATGATGATATTATTATTATTATTATTACAGCTTAATTAAATACCGTATTCAGTTTTCAAATACAGACTGACATTATGAGAGTAGAAAAATCCTTCTGTGTGGCGCGTTGATGTCATGTTTGAAGGTCGATATGTTCAATATAAGTCTATTTGGGTAAGTGCTCGCCCCTCCTGGCCTGCGACGGACACACGCCGCTGTACAAGATCTTCACAGCACGAGCATGCAGCGGTGGTCAATAACCCATCCAGCCGTTTAATCAGAGAGAGAGTCTGAAACGGACAGGTCAGCAGACACACGCCTGGCTTTTGTTTAGTCGCCTGACACACCGACTGAAGTTTGGACGGGAAACAGCTACTTGTGGAACTTTTAATTGCGACCGTGCTAAAGGACTAAAGTGAGCAGGAGTGCTTTCAAAGTATTGATCTTGCTTGGCCTGTGTGTGCGAGGCCATCGCATCTCCATGAGTTTCCACGCAGCAATTAAAGCATGTGTGTCTTCATGCTGTCAGAAACCTGAAAGCCCGAATGGAATCCAAGTGCTTGTTTCTGTAATGCTATTATTATGCTGTAATGGCCGGATATGCTTTTAGTGCAACGTGCTTATTCATAAAGACACAAAATGTAAAAACACAAATGAGTGGTCGAAATCACTATTTCTTTATTAGACAAGTAGTCCATTTTACAATAGAAGTGAGGGCTGCTTCTTTCAAAGACTCCATTAATATGAGGAAGGATGTTCTTTGATAAATAACAAATGCCCCGGGTGTTCAGTTTGTGGGATCTCTGTTAATTAGTGTTGTTTGTGAAGGCAATCATCATTATTAGTATTAGAACAAACATCTGACTCACACAGACTCAGATGATAGCAAGAGTGCTATTCCTAATCCCCCTAAAAAAGTATCTTATAAAAAATCACTTCTGCTCACCAATCCTGCATTTATTTGATCCAAAGTACAGCGAAAACAATAAACATAACACAGTAAGCTTTTTACTATTTAAAATAACTGTTTTCTATTTGAGTATATTGTAAAATTTTATTTATTCCTTTGATTTCAAAGCTGAAACGGAATTACAAAATGTCAATTCAGAATTCTGAGAAAAAAAAAATAGTTAATTGCAAACTTGCTATTATCAGTTTATAACTTTTAATTATGTATAAAGATATAAAGTCACAATTCTGAAAAATAATAAGAATAATAAATACGAAAAAAAAAATCGGATTTGTGAGAGGTAAAAAGTTTTCATAAGAAACCACCCCTAAGGTTATGGTGTTGAATTTTGAGCATGCGAGCAATTTTGTAAAATATGAAATGCAGTTGTGCTGCTGCACTGCGGCTCACTGCTGTGAGTGTTTCTGGAGCAGCGCTGCAGTGAAAGCATCTCTAGCTTTCTGTCCACATTCCTCAGGTGATCCGTGCACACACCTGGGGGTTCCCGTGGTTACAGCTTCCTGATTGACACCAGTTACCAAGCCCAGAGGCAGAAAATAATCTGTTTCCATAGCAATGAGTGATGTCAAGCAAACACGTCCCCCGTGATGATGACGAGGAGGATGAAGACCTCCCGCCCGCCGCTTCTCCTGGCGCATGAGTGGGATCCCACTTCCTGACAACCATCTGTCTCCAAACCCCTTTAGATCACAATAGACTGGCTCACACAGCATTCACACAACAAAACACCCTGAGAGCAGAACGACTGAACCCTGCGTCTGAGAGAAATAACCCTTCAAATGTGACCCTGGAGCACAAAACCAGTCAGAAGGGTCAAGTGAATAAATCAGCTTTCCAGTCATTGATGTATGGTTTGCTAGGATAGGACAATATTTGGCTGAGATTGAAAATCTGGAATCTGAGGGTGCAAAAGATTCTAAATATTAAGATAAATTGCCTTTTAACGTTGTCCAAATTAAGTACTTACCAATGCATATTACTAATCAAAAAAGAGTTTACCAAATATCTTCATGGAACATGATCTTTACCTAATGCTTTTTGGCATAAAAGAAAAACCAATGTATTGTTGGCTATTGCTACAGATATGCCAGTGCTACTTATGACTGCTTTTGTGCTCCAGGGACACACATGTTCACCCACAATCACCGTTTTTCTCTTTGTCTGTGCACCTGCACGGTAGAAAACACTCACCGGATTTGTCAGTCTGACAGCAAAAGTGTTCTGACCCTTTTAGCGACGAGAGGAGCGACAGATGAGAGCGAGTGATCGGCAGATGAAAGCGAGAAGAGAGTCCGTGTTTGCTCCTAATTTTACAGCCAGGAGACGGGCTCGGCCTCAGGGAGAGAGAGAGGGAAAGAGAGGGAGAGAAAAAACAGCAGGATGATTGTCATTCAGCTGCTGTTTCGTCCGAGATCACAAATGGAGAAAGCAGAGACACTTGGAGGACAGAAAGAGAGAGAGATTCTTATCGGATGCAATGTTTCTGACTCCTCGCTTCGCTTGACTTTTGAACTTTTTCCTCTTTCTCTTGTTTATTGTGAGAGGGGACGTCCATTGAAATCCCCAGCACTAGTGCAGTCGTTGCGGTCCAGAGAACGCAGGTTTAGCTGAGACAGACTGATGAAGGATCAGAGGATTTAATTGGAGTTTTCAGGAGCAGCCTGTGTGTGTGTGTGTGTGTGTGTGTGTGTGTGTGTGTGTGTGTGTGTGTGGCTCAAAGAGAGCATCCATACATCTGTGGTGGTTTGAGTTTCTTAATTTCCCCACGTATCATTTCAAATAAAAAGGAAATAATATGGGTTTCCACACTTAACATAAAAAATGCGTTAGGCTTACACTGTAAGTGACGAGAGCAAAGCATGCAGTTGTTTTGTAATTATTTGTATCACAGTTAATAAGCTGGGTTTCCATCCAAAACTGCGAATTTGATTTATGTGCAAAATCACATACTGCAAAACACATTCAATTAAGCACCACTTCAATCCAACGAGTCATAGAGAACAACATCTTCACTTCCTGATAAACTGTCATTAAATACCACTAAGAAAACTAGAAGAAGCCATTCAATATAATAATATCTCTTCCTCTTCATAGCACAAAATAAATGTGAATGAACATCAGAAGATATCATGTTTCAGCCGAAGAAAGACGTCACACTCACCATTTAAGTTGGATTTGGCAAACTTCCAGCTGAGGGTGAATTAAATGTTATTTGTCATTTCTTTGTAATTTTGAAATTTGCTACCAATTTCTGAATTAAAACTGTTTGTACGACACTTCTTCTTCAGTGTAGACACAGGTTTAACAGAAAGACATTGAAGCATGTTTGCTAGTGTTCGTGACTCAAGAAAACAGTCTCGTTTATAAACAGCACATGGATTTTTTTCTGTCAGTTTCATTGTTTATTTATTTGATTATGGATACATAATCTACACTTTCATAGGATTTTATTTATTTATTTACTACTATTATTTCTACTATCTCTTTTTTTATTTATTATATACAATTTTTTGCAATAAATCAATATTTTTTAAATATATTTTTTGAAGTTTGTGTTGGATCTTTTTTATTTGTTGTAATATTTCCTTACCAAAGAGTACATATGAATGTTCAGTGAAATCTCTCTCTTTTTCTTAATTTGAAAGATAATTTCATTTTATTTCAGTGTTTTACAAGACCAATCTGAGGCTTTTTGCTTCTATAACTTTAAGTGCTCAATGTATAAATGACCTCTGATATTATTGGCTAACCTCAATGCATTGGCCTATTTCACACTGCTTTTAAGTACTGAATCACCTTTAATATATTGTACCTCCGTGGTCCATGAAATCATGGTAGAACCATGCTATTTGTTTTATAACTGTGAGTTAGTTTTGAGGACTCCTAGAGGAAGCCAATTGTGACTGACATTTTCCTTTTAGTGAAACATCCATTTGAATATTTTTTAATTTTGCCTTATTGATTTTTGGATTGTAATTTTTGCCTGGGAAAGATCGCTTTTGAAGATCTCTCTCTGAGTTTTTTGCTGTTGTATCTTCAAGAGTTCTCTATGTAAATGACGTCGGTTATAATTGGCTAACCTCAGTGTACTGGCCTAGTTTGTGTTAGTGTGGGTGTTCTTAAATGAATTGGATTTCTGAACACGCTGTTTTCACGCGTTTGCTTCTGAAAATGTTCTGGATGGACTAAGATGAGAGCTTTGCCTTGTTAAAGTCGCATCTGACTTCAGTTCCCAACCTACGAGCTTCCTCATGGTGACCGGTGGGCAGAATAATTATTCTGCCTTATGAGATCCATATGTGAGCTCATTCTAAGGCAATATTGCTTGTATCCTTCACTGAGAAGGCAATCCCAGAACAATTCAATGCAAAAACATATTCAAAATGTCACAATGCACAATGGTGGACAAGTATGCAGAAAAATAAGAAAAGATTTCTTTCAATATTTGTGTTTTGTTGTTGTTCTTGTTAAGTATTTTTTGTTAGCTTCCTGTGCACTTTAGGCAAGAATGTGAGTTTCTTCCTAAACCACAAAAATGACAGTAAAAAGACACGCATAAAGGTCATTGTTTTGCTTATTTTGGTAACCAATAACAATGGGCAGCTCTTCAGCACAGTTAAGCACGAGCATTAACATTTAGAAGTACCAATACATCAGTGCATAATGGAAATTTAATGCATGGGATATTTTAATGTATTTTGCAAATAATATAATTTTATATTAAAGTCCAATCTGATACAGATGCCATCCCATGTTTTTGCGATGGATGGAAAAAAAGTCAGAATTGTTAGATAAAAAAATCACAATTACTCTGTTTTACTTTTTTAGTCAGTGGTGAAAACAGGCTTCCATAGTTTATTATTATTATTTTTATTTGTTTGTAATAAAGGAAGGTAATGTAGGTTATTTTCTTGCTCCATCATGATGTTAACATCCCAGAATATTTGGAGAATTTACATAAACACTAATTTGGAATATTTTAACTATTTTATTAGGAATAATGAAACTGGGAATACATTGACTTCTTGAGATCTGTTAGTAGTTTGATGGGTTGATATTGTACCATATTGTCCCATTTGGGGAAGGCGTGGCCTAGTGGTTAGAGAGTTTGACTCCTAACCCTAGGGTTGTGGGTTCGAGTCTTGGGCCGGCAATACTCACGGTTTGTGTGTGTTCACTGCTGTGTGTGTGCATTTTGGATGGGTTAATGCAGAGCACCAATTCTGAGTATGGGTCACCATACTTGGCTGTATGTCACTTTCTCTTCACTTATCTTCATTTTTCAACCAGCTCTCAGATCTCCCGGTTTGTTTGTCAGCTAATTCCAGCAGATTATGCAAAGTGCACTTTTGACAACCTTTGAGAGCTTTTGTCAAAACTACATATCTACTTTGACATTTTTATGCATTGAGTGTTTGCCTATTGTTTTGCAATCAAATTGCCTTTGTACTGTATAGACAGCCATTGAAAGCTAATATGCTGTTTGTTTGTGGTTTTGCACCAAACACAAGTGTCCCAGCTGTCTGCCTTCCTGCGAACAGGACCTGATTGAGTCACCATATTATTCGATCAGACCCTGACTGGGCTGATCCTGCCCTTCATCCGTCCCAGCATGACTCCCACAACCAAGTCCAGATCTCGGTGCTTGATATTCAGTTCTGCTCAGAGCGGAGATGAAGTGTTGATAAACCACAGTTTGACCCAAATCTCAGTTGAAAGGCCTTGTCGTGTCCAATAACTGCTGCCTCCCATTAAAACCAGAACCTACAGAAAACTTCAACCTCTGAAATCAATAATCATGTCGCTCTTTTTTTTTTAAAAATTTCCCTCCGTTGCCGGAGATCAAAGTTCTTGCAGATCTGAAGGAATGAGTTTCAGTCACAAATGATCGGCTCCATATTTTCAATTTTTTACTATTCTTCAAGAGTATTTTTGGCAGTCAGTGGAAACTGTGGGTAGTGCACTAATTTAATTTGTATTCTTTTTTTTCTTTTTTTTATACGTACATATCTTTTAGGCTGTTAATTGAATCTCTTGTCTTCGGCTGAAAGTTTGTTAGCAATTTCACCTTCCTCAGATCTGCGGCTCGTCTGATCGGCATCAATCTACATCCAGCTGTCTTCCATTACTCTCAGATTGTTTCATCCCTACTCATCTGTCATCGCTCTCTCTCTTCACCGCTTTCTGCTTTTCGCTTGGATGGGTGGGACGGCTGTCCAATTTTACGGCTGGCTACTCTTCTCCTGTTTGTGTGTTGCGTCCGGCACTTTCTAAACGCTTCTTCAGATGGGCTTTTGGTGCCTGAGTGGAAATGAGAGACGAGCGGGAGGTGTTTTGTGCCGCCTTTGTTTTTAAGCTTGTTTGTGTGAAATGCTCCAGCACTTGATTGGGATGTAGAGCTGGGTGAGATCAATTTGCATTTGTCACCATTTTTCTGGAAGTGTAATATAACTTAATCATAGAAATAGTCAATGTTTCAATGTTTTGTGGCCCTTGAATGTGCGATTGGTGACTTTCATCTCATTAAATAGTACAACAGTACTGCTGAACAATGTTTTTTGTTTTTTTGCAGTATAAGATCATTCAATAATTTCACTTGAATATGATCATATAAGTCGAAAAATTATTTCAGTAACACTTGTTATTACATTGGAATAAATTAAAGGATAGCTGACTGCCAAAAATGCATTAGGTGTCACTTAAAGTCAAACATTTTAGGGCAAACATTTTCTGTCTGTTTGTCTGTTTGTCTGTCTTCATAATTACACACACACACACACACACACACGCACACACACACACACACACACACACACACACACACATCAGAGCGCATGCTCTCTTTCAAGCAGAATACAGCGGTGTTGTGCATTTTAAGCAGCTGATGGGAATAATATTCTTAAAATGCATTCCAAATTCTAAATAATTTGTAATGTATATTTATTCACGGTATTTAGAAGTGCCCACGATAACAATATCATGCATATTAGTCACCGCAATATATCGCATTACCGAATACCGGCACAAATCTCATGTGGACATACACTTTTTGTGTATTTAGTAATATTAGAATGATTTCTGAAGATCATGTGACACTGAAGAATGGAGGAATGATTCTGAAAATACAGCTGTGCATCACATAAATAAATTAAATTTTATATAATCACACAGAAAACAAATTAAATTGTAATAATATTTAATAATCTTACTGTATTTTTGATCAGATAAATGCAGCCTTGGTGAGCAGAAGACTTATTTAGAAAATAAATAATTACACCAACCCCGAAGACTGACTGGAACTTGTGAATGGACATGTATACAGAAAATTTTAAAAAGGCTGGGAAAGAACTAAATTGTTTGTGTTCCTCTGTCATTAGTGTTTTCCTGGGGTAGTCGGCATAATGGAGATCTTAAATTACCTATCAGCATCCAAACTAGAGCGAACTGCGACTCTCTCACACACTGACCTTCTATTTCCTTCAGTGTTTCTGAGCTGGATAACCGTGTGTAAGTCACGTTCCCCTGCAGCGCTGAATGAAGCCATTGTCACGGCCCCGTCCCCCCTCTCTGACCCCGTCGGCCCTCATGAGGGGTCCACACACACCTGTCAAACCCCGTCGGCCCCAACATCAGTCCATACATTCAACAGAACCCCCTGGAGGTTATTGGAAACACACACACAAACTGGAGAGACTTCCACATCAGGAGCAGATTGGAGGGAAGGTCACTGGAAACACGATCAGGCAATTCACTTCTGCTCTTCAGGGCGTTTTTTTATTTTTGACATTCCTTTTCTTCACATTTGTATTATTCAGTCAAAGACTTTTTGATGAGTGTTTTTAAGAGACTCTCTGCCGGAGATGTTCTTTCATCACCACAAGAGCTGGAGAGAAGGGAGAAATCATACGCTCTTGGGATTTGAGGATTCAGGGTCTTGGTCCTTCAGTGCCACACTTATTGTTTCCATTCTCGGCCATTTGTCGGAGAAAACACAACCGTCCTTGTGTGCATTAGTGGCCCATTCTGGTGCATATGTAACTCTGGAATCAAATTTTCCTTCGTGGGTGCCGTCGTCCATACAATTTTCCCCTCTGCTGGCTTTTATATGAAAGTGCGTGTATGTGTAGTCATTGAACCTTCACAGCAAAGTGTCATTACCATAGTCATATTTCTACAACACACACACACACTCTTGATTCGTGTCTCTCTGCTGAGGTACTGATTGGTACATTACAAGTTAGGTTTGACATGCTGGTTTGACATGCTGAAGGAGACGGGGACTGATGAAGATGAAGAAAGCAAATGGGCTTTGAAAAGTGTGTACATCATTTACTACAAACATCAGTTTTTGTTTGTTTATTCGTTCAGTCGTGACTCACTCATTCTTTTTTTTATTTGATTTGTATAGCGCTTTTTACAAAACAAATCGTTACAAAGCAACTTTATCGAAAATTATGTTTCTACAATATTTAGTAGTAGCTAGTAGTTTGTGCACATTTGACAGGATTTTAGAAAAAATAAAAATAATAATAATAATACAAGACGTAGTCAGCTAGACAATGAACTATCAATATTATTAATTAAGTTATTATATGATTCAGTCACACATTTAGCAATAATTGTTAGTTCTGTTTGTTGATTCAGGGTTAGCATCATCTGGGGTCCTCTGAGGGTCAGCATCATCTCTTCTCAGGTGTTCTGGATCCAGACTGGAGCTTGTTTAAATCCTAGTTACCACGGGATGTGAATCCCGTGGCGAAACATAGAAACAAAATAGAGACATCATTAGCATAGCTGCTGATCCAACAAAGTAAAATTAGTTTAACCCAAGCTAATGAATAAAAATGCACCTTTGATCAGATGCAACTACACTCACAAATAAAAGATATTATATATTTTTAATGAGTTTGTGTATATGCTCTGCTCTAGCAGATTTTAGAGCCTGTCTATAGCTGGACATACTGTTTTTCCATGCAATTCTAAAAACTTCTGAGTTAGTTTTTCTCCATTTGCGTTCAAGACTACGAGTTACTTTCTTGAGAGAGTGAGTATTACTGTTATACCATGGTACAGTACGTTTTTCAACTTTTTTCAATTTGATCGGGGCAACAGCTTCTAATGTATTAGAGAAAATAGTGCCCATGTTGCCAGTCATTTCGTCTAATTCGTGTGTATTTTTGGGTACAAATAGCAGTTGAGATAGATCAGGCAGGTTATTTGCGAATCTTTCTTTGGTGGCTGGAACTATAGTTCTGCCCAGACGGTAACGCTGCGACATATAGTTAATATCATCGATATGCAGCATGCACGATACAAGGAAATGGTGTGTAATATCATCACTTTGAGATACAATATCTATAGCAGTAAGATCGATTCCATGCGATATAATTAAATCTAGTGAATGATTAAAATGATGAGTGGGCCCGGTGACATTTTGCTTTACTCCAAAGGAGTTTATTAGGTCAGTAAATGCAAGTCCTAATGTATCATTTGCATTATCAACGTGAATATTAAAATCTCCCATGATTAGCGCCTTATCAACTGTAACTAGAAGGTCTGAGAGGAAATCTGCAAATTCTTTTAGGAATTCTGTATACGGCCCTGGTGGTCTATACACAGTAGCCAGAGCAAGAGATACATTAGATTTCTTTTGCATGTCTGACAGAGTAACATTTAGCAGAAGTATTTCAAAAGAGTTAAACCTGTATCCTGTTTTCTGGGTAACATTGAGAATATCACTATATATTGTTGCAACACCTCCGCCACGACCAGTCTGACGGGGCTCATGCTTATAACAGTAGTTTGGTGGAGTAGACTCATTTAGACCAAAATAATCATTTAGTTTTAGCCAGGTTTCAGTCAAGCAGAGTAAATCAAAACTATTATCTGTGATCATTTCATTTACAATAACTGCTTTTGGTGTGAGTGATCTAATATTTATGGGCCCAAACTTTAAAAATTGTTTATGTTCATTTACTTTACATTTTTCTGGTTTAATTACGATAAGATTTTTTCTAGATCCTACATTATATTTATATTTTGACCTCACTATTTGGGGAACAGACACAGTCTTAATAGTTTTTACAGCGCAAGTACTTTTATCATTTAAGCGTGTGGAACAACACTCATCATGATGGTTATTTGAGAATTGACTTACTAGTCACATGGAGCGAAGTGTCCTGGAGATGTTGTCAGAGAGCAGCTCCGCTCCGACTCTGCTGGGGTGTAATCCATCTGCATGAAACAGTCTCATTCACTCATTCACACACAGACGACACACAGACGATGAACATTATTAATATTATTAATAATTAATAATTATTATATGATGCAGTCACACTTGTAGCAATATTTGTTAGTTATGTTTGTTGATTCAGGGTTAGCATCATCTGAGGTCCTCTGAGCGTCAGCATCATCTCTTCTCAGGTGTTCTGGATCCAGACTGGAGCTTGTGTAAATTCTAGTTACAAAACATAGAAACAAATAGAGACATCATTAGCATAGCTGCTGATCCAACAAAGTAAAATTAATTAGTTTAACCCAAGCTAAAGAAAAATAATGCAAATTTGATCAGATGCAACTACACTCACAATTTAAGATACATTATTTGAATGCTTGGCGAAAGATTCTAATAATATTACCAAGGGGCAACATGTATATTGAAAATAGAAGGGGAGCTAGGACGGATCCTTGTGGTACTCCATATTTTAATGGTGATAAATGAGATGACTCCCCATTTAAATAAACAAAATGGTAGCGATAGGACAGGTAGGATCTAAACCATCTTAGAGCCTGCCCTTGAATACCTGAATAGTTTTGTAATTGATCTATGAGTATGTCATGATCCATGGTGTTGAACACAGCACTAAGATCATGTAAAACTAGAAATGAGATGCAGCCTTGATCTGACGCAAGAAGCAGGTCATTTGTAATTTTAAGTGTAAGTGCAGTTTCTATTCTATGGTGGGGCCTGAAACCTGACTGAAATTCTTCATACAGATCATTTTTGTGCAGCAAGGTACTCACTCACTCACTCACTCACACACTCACTCACTCACACACTCACTCACTCACTCACTCACACACTCACTCACTCACTCACTCACTCACTCACTCACTCACTCACTCATTCACTCTTCCACCGCCTCACTCACTCACACACACAATCACTCACCCACTCACTCACTCGCTCATTTTTCCACCATTTCTCTCACTCACTCACTCATTCACTCACTCACTCACTCACTCACTCTTCCACCGCCTCACTCACTCACTCACTCTTCCACCGCATCACTCACTCACTCACTCACTCACTCACTCACTCACTCACTTTTCCACCATCTCACTCACTCACTCACTCACTCACTCACTCACTCACTCACTCACTCACTCACTCACTCACTTTTCCACCATCTCACTCATTCACACACACACACACACACACACACACACACACACACACACTCACTTTTCCACCGCCTCACTGACTCACTCACTCACTCACACACAGACACACACACACTTACTCACTCACTCTCTCTCTCTCACTCACTATACAATGTCAAAAGCCACATATCTATACGTTTTATGTAACTAACTGAATAGGTATTACAGTGTAAAGTATCGGATGGAAATACTGGTGATCGATCTGCTGATTCTGGATTGTTTCCACATCATTGTTAAGGTGGGAGTGTGTTTATAATGAAATTGAGAATTCTTTGGCTCATGATAATTCTGCTTGGAATTGAGTTCTAAATTGACAATGAAAAACTGACAATGAACAAACAGACAATACAGTGTTCCTGGAGAGCTGAATGAGCCAGTGGATCGATCCGAAGCTAGGGGGGACTTTACAGCTGTGTGTGTGTGTGCGTGTGTCTTCAAATTTTTTTTTTGACTAATTACATACAGGACTGGATCCGGAATTTTATTTTATTTTATTTTTTTTACACACATGTATGTAATTCACCTTGATTAATATGTTCTTTTTCAAAAACTAAAAATAACAAAATAATATAAAAAATTCAAAATACTGGCTAAATAGCAACATGTGTCATTTATTTTTATGCTTTCGATAAAAGCATATTATTGTTTTTAAAATAGAATTATTTTGTAGTGTTTTTTTTTTTTTTTATCTTTCCTATCGGTTACATTATATTGCCTGTCTATGTCTAGAGAGACAGTGTTGTGTTATGATTCTCATGAACAAACAACATAACAAAACAATAATTTTCACCCTTGGTTTGGTGGACCTGAGTTGGTTTCTATTTAAAACAGGTGGCAGTAATTTATCAGCTACAGAAGTGCTTTTGTTAGCGGAGCTGGCAGAGCTGTCATGTAGACGTAACGGTGAGCGGTAATATGTTCTGTCATGCTGCTCTGAAAACAAGAATCATTCAGCCCCAATAACCTGAGCCTGCTGCTTTTATTTAAGCCCCAAACCCACGGGAACCTTTTAAAATTGCCCAGTTGAACTGGAAAGAGTCGCTGAAGCGCTCGAGTCATTGTGTTTGGTCGGTGGATGTTAGAAGACACAGTTTGGGCTCAGAAACTCTGGTGGCTCCTTATTGTTGAAGGGCATTGAATGCTTAGTGTATGATTTGCTGCTAATAAGTTTGAGTTTTGATTGTTGACGTCATTGGTCCATACAAGCTGTTTTGATTTACTCCAAAGTTCTAAACGTTCCATTTTTCTGTTTCATTGAAAAATCTATTCTTCTTTTATTACATAACTGGTGATGGACACATGTTGCTGTTTAACCAGGACTATTATTGTGGCTATTGTTGTTTTTTGAAAGATTTTTAATTTTAATTTTTTATAATAAACATATTCATATTCAAGTCAAGTCACCTTTATTTATATAGCACTTTAAACAAAATACATTGTGTCAAAGCAACTGAACAACATTCATTAGGAAAACAGTGTGTAAATAATGCAAAATGACAGTAAAAGGCAGTTTATCATTGAATTCAGTGATGTCATCTCTGTTCAGTTTAAATAGTGTCTGTGCATTTATTTGCAATCAAGTAAACGATTTTGCTATAGATGAAGTGACCCCAACTAAGCAAGCCAGAGGCAACGGCAGCAAGGAACCAAAACTCCATCGGTGACAGAATGGAGAAAAAAAACCTTGGGAGAAACCAGACTGAGTTGGGAGGCCAGTTCTCCTCTGACCAGATGAAACCAGGGGTTCAATTCCAGGCTGCAGCAAAGCCAGATTGTGCAGAAGAATCATCTGTTTCCTGTGGTCTTTTCCTGGTGGTCCTCTGAGACCAGGTCTTTACAGGGGATCTGTATCTGGGCTCTAGTTGTCCTGGTCTCCGCTGTCTTTCAGGGATGTAGAGGTCCTTTCTAGGTGCTGATCCACCATCTGGTCTGGATACATACTGGATCCGGGTGACTGCAGTGACCCTCTGATAAGGATACATACTGGATCTGGTGGCTACGGTGACCTCGGAATAAGAGAGAAACAGACTAATATTAGTGTAGATGTTTTCCCGGTTCTGGTTTACCTAATTAATACAGCCTAAAAAAACCTTTAAAGGATTTGGATATTAAAAGCATATTAGTATGTTATGTGTAAACCAGGTTAAAGAGCTGGGTCTTTAATCTAGATTTAAACTGCAAGAGTGTGTCTGTCTCCCGAACAATGTTAAGCAATATTTTAAAATCTATACGATGTTTGATAGGGAGCAGTGTTGACAGGACCGGGTTAATATGGTCATACTTCCTGGTTCTAGTAAGAACTCTTGTTGCTGCATTTTGGACTAGTTGTAGTTTGTTTTCTAAGCATGCAGAACAACCACCCAATAAAGCATTACAATAATCTAACCTTGAGGTCATAAATGACTCGATTAACATTTCTGCATTTGACATTGAGAGCATAGGCCATAATTTAGATATATTTTGGGATGGAAAAATGCAGTTTTACAAATGCTAGAAATGTGGCTTTCTAAGGAAAGATTGCGATCAATTAGCACACCTAGGTTCCTAACTGATGACGAAGAATTGACAGCCATCAAGTCTTAGACAGTGTTCTAGGTTATTACAGGCAGAGTTTTTAGGTCCTATAATTAACACCTCTGTTTTTTCAGAATTTAGCAATAAGAAATTACTCGTCATCCAGTTTTTTTTATATCGATTCTATTAGTTTTTCAAATTAGTGTGTTTCACTGGGCTGCGAAGAAATATAGAGCTGAGTATCATCAGCATAAAAGTGAAAGCTAACACCATGTTTCCTGATGATATCTACCAAGGGTAATATATAGAGCGTGAAGAGTAGCGGCCCTAGTACTGAGCCTTGAGGTACTCAAGGTACAAACTGCACTTGTGATCGATATGATACATCTTTATTCACTACTACGAACTGATGGCGGTCATATAAGTATGATTTAAACCATGCTAATGCACTTCCACTGATGCCAACAAAGTGTCCAAGTCTATGCAAAATGATCTTGTGGTCAATTGTGTCAAACGCAGCACTAAGATCCAATAGAACTAATAGATAGATACACCCACGATCAGATGATATGAGCAGATCATTTGTAACTCTTAGGAGAGCAGTCTCAGTACTATGATACGGTCTAAATCCTGATTGGAAATCCTCACATATACCATTTTTCTCTAAGAAGGAATATAATTATGAGGAAACCACCTTTTCTAGTATCTTGGACAGAAAAGGGAGATTCAAAATTGGTCTATAAATAACTAGTTCTTTGGGGTCAAGTTGTGTTTTTTTGATGAGAGGCTTAATAACAGCCAGTTTGAAGGTTTTGGGGACATATCCCAATGGCAATGAGGAATTAATAATATTCAGAAGAGGATCTATGACTTCTGTAAGCACCTCTTTTAGGAGCTTAGATGGTATAGGGTCTAACATACACGTTGTTGGTTTAGATGATTTAACAAGTTTATACAATTCTTCCTCTCCTATGGTAGAGAATGAGGGGAACTGTTCCTCAAGGGGTCTATAGTGCACTGTCTGATGTGAAATTGTAGCTGACAGCTGAATGGTTAAAATTTTTATTTCTAATAGTATCGATTTTAGAAGTGAAGTTGTTTATAAAGTCATTACTGCTGTGATGTTTGGAAATGTCAACTCTTGAGGCTTTATTTTTCGTTAATTTAGCCACTGTACTGAATAAATACCTGGGGTTATGTTTGTTCTCTTCTAAAAGAGAATAAAAGTAATCAGATCTGGCGGTTTTTAATGCTTTTCTGTAGGATAGGTTACTTTACCGCCAAGCAATACGAAATACCTCTAGTTTTGTTTTCCTCCAGCTGTGCTCCATTTTTCGGGCTGCTCTCTTTAGGGTGCGAGTATGCTCATTATACCATGGTTTCATACTGGTTTCCTTAACTTTCCTTAAGTGTAAAGGAGCAACTGTATTTAAAATGCTAGAAAAGAGAGAGTCCATAGTTTCTGTTACATCATCAAGTTTTCTGAGGTTTTGGATATGCTAAGGAATTCATAATGGAGTGTTTATTAATTCATTTAAAATGTTATTGTTATGCCAAATGTTTTGTACAAAATTACTCATTCATTCATGCATACTAACTAACTAACTAACTAACTTACTTAATTGGCATGACTGTAAATAAGATGGGGACTTTAGTAAAATTAGAACAGTAGATAATTTCTACTTGACTAAAGTTACAAAATTAAACAAATATGGCTTACAAGGTGTGTACGTAACTAATATGTATTTCTATGTATTGTTTTATAATGATAAATGTTTGTCTGAAATTATTTTTTATGGTATCATTGTCTGATGAAAAAAACATCATGGTAATTAAGTAAAAAGGTGTTAATTTTAAATCATTTCACAATTTTTGTCTTGTCCCCGAGTGCAGCACTTACTTCTAAACTGCCAATTTGCTGTGAAATATACCAGGTGTTCCTTCATTTCTTTTTCTTTTTCTAATTGAAATGTAAACACACAGTGAGCCAGACAAACAAGTTGATCTGGGAAACACACAGGCCTATTATGATAAACTGCAAAGCCCAAAGAGACACTTATGAATGAATAACAACATCTGTGGGTAAACAGAAGATTAGTTTAAGTCTATCCTTCATCCACACTTTAAAATAAACGGTTATGGCAAACGGTGGCTTGATTTGCCCTCAGTGATTCTGCTCGCCTTCATTTGTGCTGCTCTAAATGCAGCTGTTATTCAACAGTATATTCATACAGACAAGAAAAAAAAATGAAAAAAAAAATACAACAACAAATCAGGCTAGGAAATAAATAATATTTAAGCAATACATATTTTATATATTATAAACAAAATTACGATATTTGGAGAATTTAATTAAAACAGGAAGTTTTTAGTTTTGAGCATTTAAATAAAAAATCTAAGCATTCGGAGCTGTTTGGCTCAGTGTTATTTTTGCATCTTTGAAATAATGTTATTGTTTTTATTATAAAAACTATAAAAATTAATACAATAAATGTATATTTTGTTGTTTTTATTTTTATATTTTTATATATTTTATTTTGTTCATTTTTAAAGGTTTCATAAAATTGTTGTGCATCTTTTGTTTGTTTTTAGTAATGTTTTGAGTTTTTCTGTATGTTAATATAGTTTTTACTCTATTTATTTCAGTTTTAATTTTAGTCAGTTTAGTACATCAAGTTTGGCCTTGACAAACAGCTGACATATTTATTTGCTTGATTGAATGATTTATTGAGTGATTGAAGTAAAATATATATATATATATATATATATATATATATATATATATATATATATATATATATATATATATATATATATATATATATATGAAATATAGTATAGACTGCATCCCATATGGTTATAATAAACCTAAAATAGCCAACACTAGCTTTTTATTTCCATCCTATCAGGTATCCCGTTGATCGTTTGCGTAATAGGAAGAAAATTAAATTACAATTATTGTGCCTGCAGCTTGAACAGAACATTCATCTGAAAGTCTAATACACCTTTTTATAGAAATAATTAATATTCACCTCAACTTACAGAGTTCAACAGCAGTGACCCGCTTTTACACAACTCTAATTTCTGATGTTATTCTATTTTTTCCTCTCTAACACACACATCTGGATAGCACTAGTGTGTGTATCAGGGATATGACGGGCTGTAGTGCGTTATTCATCACCCGCGGCGAGTCGAGGTCAGCAGCTGGTGAGCACTTGGCAGCCACTAAAGATTGTTAAACTTGCTGTTAAATGCTATGTATGTGTGACATGGACGCTAACACATCGATTTGAAGCTGTAAGCCGTGAGCGCGGCAGAGACGTGTCTCATACATCACCCTCTGAGTCACACGCACGCCAATCTCCATACATTAGAAGCGCAGTAATGTGAGTGTGAGTGCTGTGTCCCAATCCCACACTGCATGTGCTGCTTCACTGCTGATGGGAATTCACCCTATTCAGTGTTTGGTATTTTGGCACATTCCTCTTTGATTTAGTCAAAAGTTCCAATTATTCCATTTTCCAAATAGTGGAAAATCAATTTTGCTTTCATAGAGTAACTGATACTGGACACATGTTTGTGCTCAGCCATTATTATAGTTATTGAAAAGTGACCCCTTTTTATTGATTTATTTTTCATTGAAAACATATTCAAAAGCTTTATTATTATTATTATTATTATTATTATTATTATTATTATTATTATTAATTATAACTTTATTCTTATGCCAAACATTAAGTTATGACTGTAAAGTCATGAACCATGTTGCCTGAGCATGTACAATTGCATCAAATTGTACTTAATGTACACTTGTAGTGTACTTCAAATCTTAAAAGTACATATTTAAAATATACAAATAAAGAATAAACTTTGAAGATAATATAACATTAATGAAACAGAAGGCCGCTTAATTGACTTAAACAGACACTTTCATTACTTTTTCTTAACACACTTAAGTACTCTTTTAAAAGCGACCTTTGTAATAATGTAAAGTTAAAATGAATTAATTTTTTTAAATAATTTTCATATGATGACTAACATACTAAAGCACATGCAAAACTTCTTGATTATCATTTTAACTTAAGTTATTTATTCAGTATTGCACTTAATGCATTATAAATGTGTTAAAGTGCAACTTCATAATTGTAAATATGTAATTACAAAATGTTATGAATTAAATTGACAAATTACATACAAAAATAAATATAAATACAATATAGATAGAAATAATTGTACAATTACTTACAAACATGAATTAATTCCTACTTAAGTTCAGCTAATTGCATTTAATATGAATTTTAACTATAATATGGTGGTTTCATTTAATTGCATTTAACATGGCATTTTAGTGTCTGAAAACGTATTTAAAATATTATTTTTGTTTAATATATGTTCTTTTTAAAAGTAAACTAAAGTGCATACTTTCAAAGGGATGTCCAACAACTTTCTAATAGTGTTGTTTTCTTTAAATAATGTTTTAGTAATTGCTTTTCTGTTTTTTGTGTCAAAACCACAATATGTTGACACCATCAGCAGCCAAATAATAATGATTTGTTTGTGGTTTTGGATTACATCCTTAAATTTACTAAATGCATTTAATGTTGTGTTGGTGTCAGTCTCACTTCAGCTGGAGGCATGGCTGATTTATTCTACACATCACAGCAGTTTTTTGAAATCCTCTATTCTCTCATTCTCTCGACTGCAAGCTGCTTTAAGCTGTCACCTCTGTTTAAGTTTTCATATTATATGACCGCAAGCGGCTTTAAAGCTGACTGTATTTTGAAATGAGAATATTATTTTTGGCTTCAATTCTCTTCTTTTTTTATATCAGTGTATCCTCCTCGGAATCAGACCAGAATATAGCATCCATAACAGTTTAGTAGACTGGAGATAATGAACAAAGATTCTGCTCAAGCGTTAGTGATTTCAGCACTAGTTTTGTGATCTGTGAGATGCATTCAGAGACACTGGACACGTCAGACCGGCCCGTGACTTATGGAGGGACGCTGTTCTATAAGTATCATAAATCAGCTGTGCACATTGAAAGGTTTCATTTAACACTGCATTGTAATGACAAGCAGGAATTTCACCAGTCACTGCTGATCACTCTCTGTCTGTGCTGAGACAGGCCTCCAATTGTGAGAAAGAAAGTACACTTGACTGTAGTATTCTTCTTTAGTACTCTTCTTCTTGTGCTTTTGCTTTGAGTCAATGGCAGCCCTTTGGAAATGAAAAATGAAGGACATGACGTGTGCGGGAAATGTATGAAATTTGGCACACAGAGTACAGTCTCAGACCTAACCACAGCAAGTTTGTTGTCTGTAACACAAACTCTTTAGCGCCACCAACAGTTCAAAATTTGACCTACATTCATGCTAATAAGTTTTGAACTGTGAGGTCTTGAATAATCAATGTTTTTCTAACTCTGTCTAGATCGTTGCTCTGATTTTCACAAAGATTGGTGCAGATCACCTTCAGACTATGCCAACAAAAAAAGTTATGTAATTCAAGTTGATTAGTCAAACCGAACACAAGGCTGTATTTTGCCAATGCTCTGGCATATTCAAACCAAACCTGGTGTGTCTTATAATAACCATGACCTGAGAGAATCTGTACAGTTTTGGCACAGCACTACCTAGTGGTCAGGAGATATAGAAAATGGAAATTCTTGCTTATAACCACTGAACAGTTTGGCCAAAAATCACAAGACTGGTTTCTTTACATTTGTCGCGAAGCTGTGAACAGTACACATTTTTGGCCATTGGATTTCATTCCTTGGTTCATGCTGAGAACATTTATACCAATTATGCCGTAGTCTGCCACTAACTAGTGATTTCTAGTGATTTGTATTTATATTTTTATTTTATTTAAAATCATCTCCAAATCTTTTTATTTACTAATTTTTGCAGTTGGTCTGCTGCATGCTTTCTTCTGTAGTGCTTGGCCCTGTAATTGCTCTCACCAGTTATAATTACAAATGTATTAAAATACATTACATAAAGGTTTCAATAGTAAGCAGTTCACAGAGATATCCTCCAAATTCAGTCTTTGTAGAACTTGGGGGCAAATAACTAAAATGGAAGAAACAGCATGAAGCTTGGAGCAGAACCAGATTTGTACCCTGAATATAACTGGACTAGATCCTGTAATTTATCAACTTTTTCAAAAGGTGCAGAAGCCTTGAAATGAAAAGAGCAAATTATTTAGAAAGCAGAATTAAGGCGCCTTGACAGGAAAAGTAAATCTCTTTTCAAAATAAAGTAGTGACCCAAAACTTCCTTCATTGCCTCCCTAGTTTTCCTGGAGGCAAATAATTCTGCTTGATACTGCGATCAAGATCGATGCTAAACTCAATTGAATGTGTTGGGCCAAGAGTTTTATGCTCTTAGAGACAAACACCAAATGACTAAAAGTTTCCTTTGAGAAACGGATGCAGCACTCACATCATCTAACTCGCTATCTAACAAATACAGCATTTACGGTAGATTAAATGGGTGCCACTGAAAAAAAATAAAATAAAAAAAAATTATATATATATATATATATATATATATATATATATATATATATTAATTTATTTGAATTGTACATTAAATGCCCATCCATTTGGATTACAATTTTAACATAGACAAACATAATATCATGCATATTTGTCAGTCATATAAAAGTGAAACAGATCAGATTTCTGTAACAGTACTCATAAACCAAATGTGTTTACACAATAACGATGTTTATACATTTATAAATAAAGTCATTGTGTTTCAGTCTCATATATTTAAAGAGCCAGTGAGATGAAAATTCTAAGCTTCTTATCACTGTTTATAAGTCATGTACATTAGGTTTAAATCCATTAAGGTTAAAAACATTATCATTTTGTCAAAATATCATTTTAAAATTACCTCAATTCTCAGAGATCCCCAAACGGTTCGCGCAAAGCTGTTCAAAAGATTCAGTTTCCTTAAACCCCACCTTTCGGTAGCATACTGTGTTCTGATTGGTCAACTAACATAGTCAGGTTTGATTGGCTGTTCCGCACACAACTTCATGGTAAACTATGCGTTAGCATCTGTTTGTGGTGAATTATGTCTTATTCCTCTCATCGCGAAGCAAACAGGAAAATAAAAAACCTGAACAGTCTCGCTGCTTTTTCTTCTGTGTGGGTGTATTCAAGGTCAGAGCTTCGTTTCTCCCAAGACGGTAGGCGGAGATTATTATGCAAAGTGCTCCTAGTGACATACATAGAGATGGGCAAAAGATTTGAAAATCTATAACGCCTCGTTTCAGTGATTCAGAGTCGACTCCTTACTTTAGAAGCCAATAACTTTATAAATCGTGTACTTTTTGGTTTAATTACTTTGCACATTGTTTGCACTGATGGACAGCTACATCATACACTGTAATACAGGTAATTTTTTATTTCCCATCTGTGTGGCTCTTTAACTAATTGAATAACGCTTATTCCGTAGCTAGCCGTATTTTTAACCACTTTCAAACTTTTTAGCTATGTTAACTTTTTTCACATTCTGAGCAAATTGAATAAATGCATTTTGAAGATATTATTTAAATAAAATCAAATGCATATGCAAAAACTAATAGTTAATAATAAATTATGCAAATGTTTTGACCAGTTTAATTTTTTTTTTTTTTTTTTACTGTTTATTGTTTATGCATGTTTAAACTGTGTAAACATATATAAATTGTATATGCAATAAAAAAAAGGTCACATTTAGTATGTTGAAAAGGAATGGCCTTTGCTCAACTAAACATGCCTTCCAGCTGTTTTAACAAACTTAACAGTGTTTATCTGCTGATGCATAGAGAGAAAAAAGCTGACAATACTAGGAACACCTTGAGCTATTCCCACCGCATTACTCCAGAAAAACTGGAAAATGGGAGCTTTTGTAGGAAAGGGCCGTGTGTCCCTTTTTGACTTTTACTAATAAGCTGTCATTTACTCCAGGCACTTTAAGAGCTGACTGGAGATTATTACTGCGAACACGAAACATCCTCAGAAGAAACGTTAAACACTTGCGTGAGTCTGGGCTACACATAATTCACAAAACAATGATACGGATGCTTTCTGAAGGCTTTGGCACACCGACAACACGCTTTTCAGTAAACAGATTCTCCATAGACACGCAGACCTGAAACGCCTGTCTGTGCAATAACTGCATACATGAATACATTTACAATTAGAAAACCTGCTTTCATTGAAGTTGTAGCAGAGACAGAGTATGAATCTGCCCTCTGTATTCTCTTCAGCTGCAAGAAATCCCATGTGAAAAAGAAAAGCATTTATTTGGGTTGAATGTGCACTTGTAGTGTTAATACAGCTTTTACATTCATACAAGTGTATTTTTTTTTAAATGTATTTGCAGAAAATACAATATTAATGAAATAAAAGACCACTTTTTCCTCACACTCAGGCTGTACATTGTTTTAGCTAAAACCGTTGTACTTGGTGATTCATAAAATGCCAAAGTCAATGGCTACTGTTACTTTGAGAGTCAAAAAAGCAACAAGAATGACTGTTCATGAACTGATCATTACTCCGGGCCTTTCTCTGGATGAACTTTCCCTTTAAATCACTTAAGTGGTCTTTGATTTTATTAATTTTGAATTATACAAATATACTTTTAAGATTTGAAGCACACAACAAGTGCACATTCAATATAATTAAGCACACAAGGGCAGGACTGTGTAGAAAATGTAAAATCACTATTTTATTTGTCTTTCTGTAAGGATTTTTCCCAGGACAGCAGTTCTGGATGAGATGTAGTTTTAGTTAAAACCATCAGATTTTCTGTCAGAATGGTGACAATGCGATGGATGGAGCTGAAGTTTGGTATGAAAAGCGTCCTGTATTCGTCATTAATTCGTCCGTCTGCAGAGGTGAGTCATGCGGTCAGTCTTCCTCTAATGTGAAGATGTGAGCCGGTCTCTTGGCACACAAGGTTCAGTTTCGTGACACTGTAGCTAGATAGTAATTAACCTCTTCTAGATCGGCCATCTTGGCTCTGTTGTGTGTTAATTTGTTCTGACCTGTTCCTCCATTATATATCTGCTGCTTGGCAACTTAGATTTTAGCTCAACTCTGCAGTCTCTCAAGTGCTTTCAGTCAGTCCTCTTATTGGCCAAAATTGATTAGGTTCAGTGAAAACCAGAAGGAAACAAAAACTCCAGTCTGATAAGGAGTTATTAGTGTAAAAGTCAAAAGTTTGGAGTGTGACATTCCCATTTGGATGGATACTGATCTTTAGCCATCTTGGCTGGATTTTGGTTATGCTAAACTGGACAGACTCAATTTTCTCAAGCGAGGTTTTGGCTCAGCTGTGCGGTAAATGGACTCACATCTGCCTTATTGAACCTTTGCCTCTCTCATCTGGAGTTTACAGTGATGCCACAGTCGTGACCTGTTGGACCGGACATGGATGGAGTCCAGTCATGATAATGGATTTTACTTTACAATGCCGAATGTCATTGATTTTGGAAAAGTGTGGTTAAAGTTTTGTAGCATTTCTCAAATTTCATTTGGGAAATATATAAACACCATCAACTTCAACAACATTCATCATCATAAAAACACAGAAACTCAAAGGTCTTCAGTACAACCCGCCAAAATAAAAGCTCAGTTTAATTGAGAAATTATGACAAAAATATATTACTATGGTAATATAGTAGAATGTACTTCTCAAAGTATTAATAACCATAACACAGTTTATTAAAACATTTTAAAGTTATATTGCATGGTTTCCATCTATGCATTCCTTTTAACAGTAAATCTCTAATCAGTGCCGCTGCTAGCCATTTTGGTGCCCTAAGCATAATTCCTTTATGATGCACCCCCCCCCCCCCACCCGACACCGAGAAAAAAAAAAAAAAAACATCTGCCCACGCGAACAACCGGAACGGACCATCCGGTCTAGACTAGACTAGACTTTCTAGGCTAGACTAGAGCAATTATTAAATATCTTTCTTGTTCCCCCTTTTTTGTTACATATACATGCCTAAAATGTGTTACAAAATATTTATATAGGTTAATGAAATAATACCGGCATTAAAAAAAATAAAATAATTAGGCTATTTTTGGTTCCCCCTCAGCACTTGGTGCCCTACGCATAGTGCGTGATGTGCGTGGTGGGAGCGGCGGCGTTGTCTCTAATCAATAAAAATTTGAAATGTACACATCTAATCATCTAATTATCAGTAAATTGTTCAAATTTCATTTGATAAAATTTTTACGCGATTTAGTTCAATTGTGGTAAATGTTTATGCATTCATTTAATTACCACCATTTTGGATGATACATTTGTATAAAACCATAATGGCACAGTACTTTTGAAAGAAAATAAATGAAATAAAGCACAGTTTAAAGAGAAAACATAGAATTTGGGGAAAAGTTTTTTGGGGAGGAAAATTGATTTCAAATGGCTTTAAATATAAAAAGTTTTGTATAATATATATATATATATATATATATATATATATATATATATATATATATCAATTTTGAATGAAGAACACTGAATTTGGGGAAAAATAAAACAAATTTCACAGGGTTCAATTTTTGCTAAGCTTTTAAAAAATTATTAAAATGTAGGATTTTCATAATTTCAGTTGATTAGACAAAATGTGACCATGAAATCAGAATATCGAAAATAAATAAATCTATTATATTTTGAACATTTTAACATTTTATCATCCTATTTGATTAATAAAACGTCAATTTGAGAATTTGAAGAGAATCCAGATCCATTTAAACAGAAACATAGAATTTGGGAGAAAAATCAAACTGATTTCATGCGGCGGTCAGAATGAGCCCTGACCCAACAATCTCAAAACATGTCGACTTGCGCCCTGAACACAGCCCTTTGCCCTCGATTAGTAAACACAGCCTGAGCACGAGTGCACAAACACACACTTCATTACTCTAATTGATGACTGGGTGCTCTGTGAGGAATGCATGTGTGTGCTTGTGTGATTTCTGTTATAAATGAGCGCTTTGGAGGGCATGCTGGGTAATGTAGGAGTGTTTTATTGATGAATTCCAAATGAATTGGATCAACTAGGTCTAAGCGCTCTTACAGATTCCCATCCTGATGCTTCATCACAGCGCCTGGTAAGAGACGGCGCAACAGAACAATTTATAAGAAAGAAAGAATTTGTGTAAAATTGTTTGCTATTATGAGAACGTTGTCATAAGAATAGATGGAATAACATTTATCATTGTATGCATTTTCCATCCATCTGTGAAAGGGGAAATATTTCGGTAGTGTTACATCAGCTGAGATCTGCCTCATAAATTGTAACTACAGGAAAACGGCCTGAAACTCGTTCTCCTTTTCCACTGACAAGGTGCTGCTGCTCAATCTGGAATCATTCAAACGGTCCAGTCAGTAAAGATGAGCCTCTCGTAAATCCAGCTCTAATTAGATTCAACCTTATCACGTACAGAGAAGCATTCAATCAGATAGAGAGTGAGAAATCAAGCACTGGTCGTGGAAACAACAACGACGGCTCATCAATGGACCCTCTGGAGTGAATGGGTGCCATCAGAATGAGAGCCCAAACAGCTGATAAAAACATCCCAATAATCCACAAGTAATCCAAACCACTCCAGTCCATCAGTTAACATCTGGAGATGACAAAAGCTGTGTGGTTGTAAGTAACAAATCCATCATTAAGATGTTTCCAACTTCAAACTGTCAATCCTGGCAAAAAAATAAGTTAAAAGTCCAAAATAACGCTTCTTCCAGTGAAGTCCATCTCCTGTTGTGTATCACATTAAACTCCACACACATACCTGTATTGGTTTTGAGTTGTTTATACAATTTTAACTTGTAAATGTTGCTTGATCGTTGCATATTTGTCTCCTGATTCAGACCAGACCACTTGTGTGTTATTATGGATTCATATTTTAGCCGGAAGTTAAAGCTTAATGATGGATGTGTTTCTTACAAACATGCAGCTTTTGGCTGCACAAGACATTAACTGATGAACTGGATTGGTGTAGATCAATGTGATGTTTTTTTTTTTGTTTTTTTTTGGACTCTCATTCTGACGGCACCAATTCATTACAGAGCATCCATTGATGAACAAGTGATGCAATGCTACATTTCTCCAAATCTGATGAAGAAACAAGCACGTTAAGAAAATTGTCATTTTTAGTTGAACTATTCCTTTGAGGCATTTTCTCTCATTATAATATTGTGTCACCCTGACATTTCTGACTTAACGATTCATTTAAATATTTTGGATGCATAATCAAGACTTGTTCATAGGTATTACATGTATTTTTAAGATTTGATGCAGTTATCTTTTGGCAAATGCAGTGATTAGTTCCTCCTCATTGTTGGAGTCTTGTGAACATGACTGTTTCCAGATAAACCTGCACTTCTGACTCCAGCCAATCAGATTAGAGCTTGCCAGGGTGAGGCTGGTGCAAAAGAAAACATGACATAACCAAGTAAACAGCAGAGCCAAAGCAATCTAAAGTTTAATCTTCTTCATGAATATGCATGCATGCATAATTAAGGTATCTCTGTCACCTTCAATGCAGTATGCAAATGAGGCAGTTATCGAGTTGATTTTTACTTGTTCCTGTCAGCTATATGAGTTTATGTGACAGGTGTTGATGACCGTATGCAAATGTGGGGAATTTGTTAGTGAGATTACAGTCTCCGCCCCTCGAGATACGCTTCATAAACGCGGCATGATGTATTTGTGTGTTACCTACAGGCTTTTACGTCCTACTTCAGCATTCAAAAGATTTCTCTGAGCAGCCGTGCAAATAATAAAAACACACCGTCTCTCTCTCTAGTGTACTCTGTAAAGTTGACAAATCTCTGGTAGACATATGCGTTTACATTTTATAGTCCTTCTTTCTCTTCTGGGAAACGTGACCATACATATTGATGACATCATTTCCTTGGGTCCATGTGAGTGTATACTGTAGATTTTTGTCCAATAAAAATCTGTCTATAATGAGACCGTTCCTCCAGCAGGAATACTGTCATGGGCTGTGTTGAGATACTAGTGTACTAATTGATGACAACTTCTAGCAGATAAAATATTGATTAAATAAAATTCCACTTAAAAAAAATAAAATTCAAGACTGTTTCTGAAAACACTTAAATGACCTTTTAAAATGTTGAATTAAAAGTTTTACGGTTGCACTTTATTTTACAGTACGTGTACTAACATGTACTTATAGTGTACTTATAGTGTACTTATCTTAGAAAGTTCTGGTAATACAAGGAAACTACATGGAGTAAGGTTAGGTTTGGGGTAGGTTCAGGGTTAGTACTTAGTTATTACGTAATTATTGTAATTACTATAATAAGTTCATAGTATGTACACGAGGAACAGGACTGTAAAATAAAGTGCTACCAGTTTTACTCTAAAGTACATTATAAATCATTTAAAATTCATTTAAATTGTTTTAATAATATTTTTTTGTGTTTTATAGAAGTACACTTATTTTGATGTATTCTAACAAACTAAAGCATGTGTTATGTTCTTGATTATCATTTGAACTGTTGTGTTATATTTTAAATGTACTAAATTGCAACTTACACATAGATACAAATATATTTAAACACACAATAAACACGTTTCAATAGAAATTACATTAAAGTTTATTTTAGCTTACAATAAATGCATGTCGCAACATTAACTATATTTAAAAGACAATAGAAATAATTATGAAAATAAGTGGGTCAAACTCTACTTAAGTGGGTCAAAATCATTTTAAAGTGCAACTAATTGCATTTAATAGAAATTGAAACTATAATCTATTTTCATTAATCTGCAAATAGCATGCAATTAAGCGTACACAATTTAGTTCACACTTAAGTATATCATTTTAAAATAATGTTATTTCTGTTCTGTATATGCTGTTTCCTTTTTTCAAGAAGGGTTGGGCAGGCTTCTCAAAGCTGATCTTTCATGTATTTTATTCAGTTCACTGTATAAATTGAATAAATACACTGAATGTGCGAGAGCAAAATAACAGTAATAGACTGTGGAGTTTGCGTGTGTGTGTGAGTGAAATGCAAATGTATTTCTGCGTGTTTCTCGTTCTGAAACCTCCACCATTATAGGCTCGATGTCATTCACAAATGTAATTTAGTGTGTTATTTCAAAGCATGTTGATGGATTTTTTTATTGCCTGTGAAGATATGAGCTTGCAGTGAATTTGTCTAGATTGTTTACTCGAAGTATGCCTGGGATTTTTCGGCAAATTGATGATTTTGTTTGTGTAAATAACTTCTTACATCAAACGCACATAGTGATGTCATAAAGACTCTGGCATTAGAATTATGATTCTGTACTTTATATGATACTTTAAATGGCTTTATATGTGTAGTTGTCAAAATATGCAAAACTTGTGCTGCTTGATGGTGCATCAAATTATTATAATTTTTTTAAAATTACAAATAAAACTGCATGCATAGTCAGATAGTTTTAGTTGGAATAAAGAATGTCCAAAAGACGTTCATGTCAAAGATCCATAAATCTGCATTGTGTGTGTGTGTGTGTGTGTGTGATTGTCATTGATTATATCATTGATTTATTGTGCAGAAACACTGTCTGAACATCATGTGATGTACAGGAAATACAAAGATAAATTCACATCAGGAGACTGATGATTCCTTCTGATATGAGTGACAGCTGATTAGATAAATCTCCTCTATAAACGCACACACACACACACACACACACACACACACACACACACACACACACCCTCTATTATTTTGTTATCCTCAGTCCACAACCAAGAAAAGATCAATAGTGGTTGCTTTGTCTTTAACAAACACGTTGATTATACTTCAGAATTTAAGGCAGCGACTGAAATGAAGTTTTTAGAAAGAAATAGGTGACTTTTATCAGTGTATTCTTTTCACACATGCCAACCATAAACAGCTTACAATTATGCTAATGAAGTGCATGGTGAATTATTTCCTAAACATTGGTGCCTTATATTATAATTTATGGTAAAAAGGGATGCTTTCAACTGGGTCCACACACACACACACACACACACACACACACACACATACACACTTGCTTTTATTACACAGTACTCTGAAGGGAAATATCTCAGAAAATGATTATTTGATGGTCGTTTATGTCCCTTATAGACTTTTTTAAAGTCATGGCCTGAAAAATATGGGCCGCAATTTATGGCTGAATTTTAAATTAAAAATATTGTCTTGTCGTTTGTGGTGATGAATGACATGATCAATATATAGAGCAGCTCAGGAGCATGAAAGTGCAGTGAAATAACACACACACACACACACACTTGAGTCACTTACTTCAACACTGATTAAAATAGCTTTAGATCGGATGAGTTCAGAGACAAATATTTGTCTTTCTGTGATGTGTTGAGCAGGTTTGCTAGATGTGAAAACCATATACAAATGTTAATATTATTGAAATGTAATATAATGTGACCCTGTAGAGCAGGCGTCAGTTCTGCTGTTTGGAGTGAGTCACAATGACCTGAAAAGTTTTCTAAATCCTGAAGCATGGCGCTGTCAGCTCGCTTATTTGAGCTCAGCACTAAACATATAAAGGGACAAATAGTCAAGCTTTAGCTTTTAGATGGATCAAAACACCACCGCTGTAGGCCTACCACTGTAAAACCTGCTATTTCTGTTCCATTTAACCCATTAAAACTTATTCTGGTGGTGTAAGTTCATGTATTTAGGTTGATTTAGTGTTATTAACCTTATAAAGCCTACTGTTTCATGTTTGATCATGTTGAACCTGCCCAAAACACTCTGACTGTAGATACACTTCTACTTTTATCAAGTAAAAGCTCTTTTAGTGTAATTGTACAAATATCCAGCTTCAAATCGTGCTTCATGTGTCTTTTTGCTTTGAAATCTTGACTGATTTTTATCGAGAAATGTCAAAATAACTGTAGTCGTATTTGCAGATGAATACTTACTGGACTGAAGCAGCTCGGCTTCACTTGATTCTCCATCAGTTATTTTTAGAGAAATTGCTGAGTCTCAAATCTGATCATCAGGGTCTTTTGAGGATCTCCCAATCATCATTACATGTTTGGATCATTTAAATCTCATATTACTGAGACATAATATTGGAGATCTAGAGTGACAACTGATATTAAGATCATTTTATGTATCTGCTGTACTGTTAAATATAAAGATCTCATTGATATACATTATAAGCACTGGATTTGATCTTAGTTTTTGATCATATAAATATCAGCATCTGCAGGCTCAGAAGGATCAGAATGAAATTGAGCTGATTTATTCCTTCATATTCTCATTATATAATATGGTGTAATATGTTCAGTGGTTATGTCCAACGAGAAGGACACTTGAGTTTACTGATGAATGATTATTAATATTAATTATTAATAGAATGAAACAGCTTCAAGTAGAAAGAAATCTTGACCTCTTTCTCCTTTATTCAAAATGATGTGTGATATCATTGTTTTGATAATGTGCAATAATAGATAACATATCTGGTAACATCATAAAAATGTGTTTTCTGGCTTCATGACCCTTGAATGTCACACACACTCATTCACTCGAGTCGCTCCTACTCTTGTTTCCCACAGTACTGTGTGTGCGTGTGTGTGTGTGTGTGTGTGTGTGTGTGTGTGTGTGTGTGTGCGCGTGTGTGTGTGTGTGTGTGTGTGTGCGCGCGCGCGCGCGTGTGTGTGTGTGTGTGTATGAACCAGAGTTGCAGTTCTGGAGCTGTGCTAAAATATGCCATATAATAACAGCTATGGGAAACGAATGGTTATTTTTGTTGGATTGCAGGTTGTGTTAGGAACTAGATCTTGTAGTGCAAGAATAGTAATTAATGAAATTGTAGGGAAGCCAATTTCAGGGAAAGAGAGAGAAAAAAGTAACTGACTTTCTTTCTTTTTTTTTTTTTTTTACTTTGAGGCAAAACAAGGCTTTCATAAAAGTATTTAAGTAACATTTTAGTGATTGATAACTTTTTATGTTGTAATCCTTGTGGAAATGTTGCATACTGTTTAACTTTCTTAATATACATAGTAAGTGTGAAGTGAATTTAATGTTTTTGCAACTTAATTCTGTTAATTGCATTTAGTTTTATAAGTGTTATAGTTTAAAACGCTATTAAATGCAATAAGCTGAACTTTAGAGTATTTTTGACCCCCTTAAATATGACTCAAGTACATTTTTAGAAGTTATTTCATATTTACTTCTGCTGTCTATTGAAATATGGTGTTTAATATGGTGTAAATATACTGTAATATCATTTATATTCTTAATTTATAATGACACATTTGTAATGACAAAGTTGCAGTGTATTACATTTCAAATAAATTAACTTTGCACATAATTTCAAAACATTCTACAAAAAATAAGTACTTTACACAACAAAACACGTGTATTTTACAACATTTTACTTTTAATATACTTTTAATTAAAACTTTTAATGTGCCATTATTACCAAGGTGTTCATGAAAGCTTCTTTCGCACCTAAGTTACTTACAGTAAGTGGTCTTTTATTGCATTAATATTATATTTAACTACATTTTTATATATATATATATATATATATATATATATATATATATATATATATATATATATATATATATATACTGTTCAAGATTTGAAGTACACATTAACTACAGTTAAGCACACTTCTGTGTTACACATTCACTCAAAACGACCTTTAGTTATGACCTCATTCACCATACAGCATTGCCAGACAGTAACTCGTTCCTTAAATATTGTTGGTCTTTTCTGTTCTTGTTAATATTTGTCTGAGCTGTGAGTTTAATGGTTAAAGATCTGAATTGCAGCTCAAAGGTTTCAGGTTGGTGTAATGCAGACATGAAAGTTCACAACCCAACCCCGAGGGCTGACTCCGTCTCACTCTGAAGTATTCCTCAAACACAGATCCAGACGGACTCTGATAAGCTTGCTCTTGTTTCAGATGTGTGTTCGGTCGTGCAGGTGGAGGGTGTTGCAATAGTTGAATCACTCTCTCAGATGTCGTCACTGGGAGGTTTGTTTAGTGGACTCAGAGGGTGTTGTCCAGCATACACTCATAATCTTCAACATGTTTGTCAAATCTATGAGTGCTTCCAATAGGATCAGATTGAAGGTCTGTGTGCTACCTTGAGAAAAGCAGACCTGCTCAGACTTCCTGCTTTATAATAACAGTCTGATAATAGTTTGATAAGGTCTTGAGGGTCTTGAAGGCTGAGATATTCACTTTTCTGCATCACTGTCTGTGACTGAATCAAGGATCCAGACAAAAACATAAAAAAAAAAAGTGATGATAAAAGCCTCTGGCAGCTAAAATGAAACTTTAAAGAGCCAAAGATGACAAATTTCAGTATTGAAAGATGCTGTTCAGAAGTGTGTGTGAACCAGCAACCAAATAATATGCATGGATATATATATATATATATATATATATATATATATATATATATATATATATATATATATATATATATAAAATCTCCTGTAAATATGTATATTTAATTGCATATTATTATATCCCAGTAAACAGACTGAAATTGGTGCTCTGATAAAGGATATATCACCGTAGTTGTTCGTTTTGAAACAGACCAAAAAAATAAATAAAAATGGTCTTCAGATTCTCAATTCACAAGCAAGTCTGAGGCTGAAAATATAAAATAATGTTTGACTTACTGAAAAGTACTGGTCATTTTGTTCAGTATTTTTCCAGAGAATCAGACATCACAGCTCGTGTGCTATAATAATACAATACTTGTGTATTATTTCAATACTAGGGACCACATTAGGCCACTTTTTGGTTTACAGTGGTACTATTGCAAGTGTAAAATTTCCTTATTTTTATCAACTAAATTGGTCTTTTTTTAAGTTTAAAATATTATACTTGTGAGTTTATGCTTTCGGATTTTTTTAAACTAAGTTGTTTCACTTTTAGCTTACAACAGTATACTTTTTTAAATGTACTATTTTAGGACTAAATAAAAAAAAAAAAAAAAAAAAAAAACTAAATTTACTAAATTGGTCCACTTTTTTGGTTTAGAGAGTTTGGTTTGTCAGCTGGGTCTAGGGAAGTGGCATAGGTTTCAGTCCAGAGATCGAGATGTTGTGTGTGTGTGTATGTGTGTGTCAATAGCTGTTTAACTTCATCCTTATTTAACTGTTTGCTGTAACGAGACACTTGTTTGTAACACTCACCAGATGAGCTGAATCTGTGCGTGTGTGAGAGAGCGAGATCACTTTCAGCTCTTTGTTAGAGGCATCAACAGGCAGATCATGTTTCACCGAGAGCTGAGTTCAGCCGTCATTTAATTCAAGAGAGAACGAGAGCGAGAGAGAAAAGCACTGAAAGATGGACGCGCGAGCGGCTGTGTACCTGTGATGTTAATTGTTTTCCAATGGTTAATTAATGTCAGCAATCTCCTGGAAGTTTCAGATGTTTTACACCTGCAGCGCTCGCACATGGCTCTCATTTACACCTGCTTCAGAGAGAGAGAGAGAGAGACAGGAAGAGAGAGATAGGCAACAGGAAGTGGTCTGGTCGTCATTGTTTAGCTGCTGTTTGTGTTTGAGTGATTGAGAGTGATTGAGAGAGTTTAATTGAGCCGCAGCATCTGTCTCTCAGATCTCAGAGCACCTCCATCAGCTCTCCATGGAGTTTCCACAGCGATGGCTTTTATTTCAATTCAATTAGCCTAGATCTTTTAAACAAGGATCGGATCACCTTAACGAGATTAACACTGGTCTCTTTCCTCTCACACACACGCACAGGAGAGACACTTCACAAATCAGATCAGCAATGTCTTAATTATTTCTCCCAGACAGCAGAGAGATTCAGCTGAGAGCACTAAACAGACAAATTATTGTTTGCTTGAATCTCCTGTTTAAAGGGATTGTCTGTCTATAAAAATAAAGAAGTGAGATGAGATGTTCATCAGGACTATCAGAGCTTCAGTGACAGATGAAGCTTGTTTGGCTGCATCTCCTCAATCACTCTTCATAATAAAGAGATTATATTTGCATGGCAAATCAACCTGAGAGAGATTGACTGTGTGTTTGGCAGGTGCTCTGTGTGTGTGTGTGTGTGTGTGGTGATAAACCTCAAACCATCTCCTTCATTTGAAACGACATGGAAAAATGCCTTCCCTGCCTAATTTGTCTTTACCGCATTGGTTATCATGAGTTTAACTAACAGCGTTTCTTTGCTAGGGTTTTGCACACGTAGGTTTTTTTTTTTTTTTTTCACGGGTCACTTGTAAAAAAATAAGTTCGCTTAATTGTAGTGAATGTGCACTTGCAGTGTTCTTCTAATCTTAAAAGTATATTTAAAAAAATACTTGCAGATGGTATAATATTTATTAAATAAAAGGCTACTTAAGTGACTTAAAGAGAAAAACTTTATGAGTGTTTTTAAACACACTTAAGTACACTTTTAAAAAGTGACTTTAATGTCAAATTAACCTTTTACTTTAAAGTACATCTTAAATCATTGTTTTGATCATCTTTTGTCACGTTTTGATGAAGTACACTTATTTTGATGTGTTGACTAACATACTGAAGCACATGTAACGCACCTGATTTTTAATAGTGTTAATTGATATTGTGACGACTGGGTGAAGGAGGAGCTGGAAACAAGTGCGAGTTAACAATTTAATGAGAATTAGACAAACAAACAAGAGTGCAAAAACAATGCTGGGAAGACGACAATCCAAGATGGTGGGGAGATGGTGAGTAATCCAGATGATGATGGTGAGAAGGCAGCAGGAGAGGATGGCACAGGAACTGCGGGGAATAGAGCCAAAGGTAAGTCTTGATGCTTTGTGAAAGTGCGGAGAGTGGATGAGGTTCCGGGGGAAGACACGGATATCCAACGCAAACAACACAGAAGTAAAAAGACAAGGGTTCAGACATTAAACAACGTTCTCACAAACACAAGACATGAGACAAGCCAATATATAGGGAGTGTGTAATGAGTGACAGCTGATGATGATGATAATTAACGGAGACGCTCACAAACTAATCAGTGCAGACGCGAAACCACACAGACTTCATCACAAAGTGCAAAACCCAGAGATCAAAACCCAAAGTGCAAAACCTCTTGGAGTTCCCAGAAGGGCCTACCTGCTGATTGTAATAATCAATAAGGGAGTGATCCAATATGTCCCTAGCAGGTACCCAACTCCTGTCCTCCAGACCGTAACCTTCCCAGTCCACCAGATACTGGAATCATCGTCCCCTCCGTTTCGAGTCCAGAATACGATTAACCGAATAAGTCGGTTCCCCATCTACGAGACGCGGCGGTGGGGGAACCGGAGTAGGCGGATGAATACATGCATAAAACACGGGTTTAATTTTGGACACATGAAAGGCGGGGTTTAACCTCCTGTACGCTGGAGGTAGTTTGAGGTGGACTGTCACCAGACTAATGATCTTGGTGATAGTAAACGGGCAATACATTTGGGAGCTAATTTATTAGATACGGAATGCAGAGGAATGTTACTGGTAGAAAGCCACACCTTTTGACCCATGGCGTAAACGGGAGGCTTTGACCGGTGGCGATCGGTCTTGGCCTTAGTGCGCTCCCTCACCCGGAGCAGAGTCTCGCAGGCTATGGTCCAGGTGCGGTGGCACCTCTGGACAAACGCGTGAGCGTATTCTACTGTACTCTACTGTACTCTACTGCCTCGTTCCACTGGCACGCGACCGCCACGGTGCGGAACTGAATGGAGTAATCCGTGACCGAAGCTGTTCCCTGATGAAGGTCTGAGAGCTGGTAAGTGGCCTCCCTACCAGCCGAGGCTCGATCGAATACTCTCCTCATCTCCTCCGAGAGGGTGAGGAACGAGGCGCAACACGGATGTTGATTCTCCCACACCGCCGTCCCCCATAGAGCGGCCTTGGGAGAAGTGAGCTGATGGATCTGCTGGGTGAGCTCGGACACCTGTGCCACCAGCACTTGGATAGCGCGTCCGGTGTTCGAGATG
The DNA here is from genome assembly GCF_003368295.1 of Carassius auratus. NCBI lineage: Eukaryota > Metazoa > Chordata > Actinopteri > Cypriniformes > Cyprinidae > Carassius > Carassius auratus. Next base: position 27,122,182 of record NC_039249.1, on the reverse strand, counting down.
CTCTCCTGCTGCTGATCAATGCTTTTAACACTGTGGTGCATAAAGTTTGTGAGGGTTTTGGTGCTCGCTGCTTCCATGGTGGTGAGAACGTTCTGTGACGACTGGGTGAAGGAAGAGCTGGAAACAAGTGCTGGAAACAACAATCTTTCTCTGCACATTAAACAGGAAAAGAAATAGTCGTTTTAACACAGAAACAAATATGCAGGCTTTCAAAATGTCATATTTGATGTTTTGAAATGCATGGCAGAAGTGTTGACTCTGGAAAGCGGTGAGCTGTTTGCTTTACCTTGGAAATGTTAGCATTGTAAAGATCACTGGCCCATTCATTTCTGAATCGTTAAGTGCGTTCACCTTCAGAGACTCCAACTTCAAAACATAAGGGAACCTTTCTGTGTCATTAACTATTCACACTTAAATAGCGAATAGAGACTGAGAGTTGAATTCAAGGAGTTTAATGGTGTTGAGCTAAACTTGAACCAAACTCTGTTAAGTGACTTTGCTCTCTGAACCTCATCGCTCATTGTTTAGCATAGAGCGGAAATACAGTAACACTGCTCTGTCTGATTGTTAACATGTCTTGTAAAATAATATTAGCCCGCAGTACACACAGGTTTAATGAGCTGTCAGCATCAGCGGGAATGAGGCAGGAACGAGCTCCGTTAGTTTGTGGGACGGAGGTTGAGAATGCCACTCTGGGTGCGCTTTAATTGGGTTGATTTTACTCAAGCATTTCAGCGAAGAGAAAAGCTTTCTCAAAGCTTTTAAAGGGATGGTTTGCCTAAAAATGAAAACCTTACCTTACCCATAAGTCGCTCGAAACATCTATTTTGTTCACGGGAAGAAAATTAGGAAAATTCTGCAGTATTTCTGAGCCGTTCTTTTTCAGTGAAAGTTGATGGTCATTTAAGTCAAATAGGGTTGATGATTTGGAAAAAAATTGTGAACGTGTTTTTTAAAATGTGATTTGAATCAAAGTTCCAGGTTTGCATTGGTTCTTTGTAACAACAACTGTTATTATTATTATTAGTTGTTGTAGTAGTATTGGTATTATTATTATTAACAACAACAATAATAATAATAATAATTTCATAATTTTCAAATATTAAATGTTGGAAAACTTTAAAGCGACTCTGATAATCTGATAATCATGTCAAGTGCATAGTGCAGCCCTGTTGTCAAGGCCAAAAAATGAGCAAAAAACCTGTGCTAACTCATGCACATTATATCATTTTTAAATCCTACAATGCTTTTAGGGTATAAATCACAATCTGCTATATTGTTCGCCTGCCCAAGGTGCTTGGTGAGAGCAAAGCATGCTGGGATATTTTCCCATAGGTTCCATCTCTCCTGGTCCACCAACATCAGTTTGATCATTATTCCTTACATGTGCTACTTGGCACAAGGACAAAATTTTGCATAATTTATGCGTGACTGTCTTTTTTTTAAGTGACCCTGGCCCTTTTGAATATTAGCTTAAACACATGCACAAACACACACACACACATCTCTGCAGAGATCCGGCCGAGATAAAAGTTGTTTATAAGTTTATAAGCATGTCTTATTATGCATCGGCTGAGCATGAGGGTTAATACACTGCTGCTCGTCTCTCTTCTCACTCCGAAACCGTGAGATTTACAATCTTCCCATAGATGAAAAGATGAAAATATTACTCAATAAAAGCCTCTGAGTGGAGAGAACTGCATTCATCCACGGCTGGCTTTGAATGAGAATGGAGGAGCAGACCATCAAAGGACCGACGGAGAAAGACAGATAAGAGCCAAAGAAATGGAATAAGAGATATGCTGCATGCTTTTTTCTTGCTGTTTGTGAATAAATGCAGGTAAAATAACTCCTTTTGAAGCACACCTCTCCTCCCTGTGCTACTATCTATTGCATTTTCAGTCTTTCTGTGTGCGAGACCAACTTCCAGTTACCGTGACCAGCAACCAATCTGAATAGCAGAAATAGCAGTTCTAGAACTCTTCACAGCGTCTTAAAGGGATAGTTCACCCCAAAATACAAATTCTGACATCATTCATTCACGCTTGCGTCATTCAAAGCCTGTATAGGTTTCTTTCTTACACTGAAAACAAAGGAAGATGTTCTGAAGAATGTTGTTGAAAGTAGCCATTGACTTCTATAGTAATTTTTTCCATGCAGGTTTGAAAAAACATAAGATGATGGCACTGATGAATTTACATTTTTGGGTGAACCGTCCCTTTAAGTCAGATTGGCTGTAATTCGACACCGTCCAATCAAGGATCTCATCATATTTGTTATATTCACATCATATCATCCTCTCAAATTCTGATCCTCTTTTCTTATTTTTCTGTTTTTTTTTATAGATGAATAATTTTTATTCAGCAAGGACACATTAAATTGACCAAAAGTGACAGTAAAGACATTAATAATGCCACAAAAGATTTCTGTTTCAAATAAATGCAGTTCTTTTGATCTTTCTGTTCATCGAATAAAACTGAAAAATAAAAAGTATCACTGTTTCCACAAAAATATTGTGCAGCATATAATAACCAGAAATGTCTCTTGAGCAGTAAATCATCTTTTGTTCTTTGAACATTTTAATTTCCACGAAGTTGACGCTTTTGTAATTAGAAATCATCTCATTGGCTCTTGAATGTGCTGAACAATAGACAATGCTTTCCTTCATTGTGAATTTCTCTCCCTCTCTCTCCTTTCTCTCTCTGTCGCTGTGATTAATGGCTGCACTTTCCTCAGTCGGCGTCCACAGAATATTTTTCCGTTAGATGGAATCACGATGGTTGAAAACAGTTTCACAAAGGCACAGATAAAATCTCCCTTTATGATCAGAGATCTGACTGTATGTTTGCCTCATAATTCTGTTATTATTCAGTGTGTGTGTGTGTGTGTGTGTGTGTGTGTGTGTGTGTTCGCTGTCCAAACCCTGATGCAAATGCACAAAACTCACCAATTATTTCTTCTCAAAAAAATGATCATTTGCATATTCATAACAATAAATACAGAAACAAATCGAAGCCCTCATGAAATCTCATATTGGCCCATGCTCTTTCTTAATACGTGTTCCTGGTTTTATTGTGCACGATACATCATTGCATGTTGTTATTATAGTATAAAAAGATGTTTGTCTTCGTAATCTTTCATCAAAATACAATTACTCGCTCTCCTTCTGAAACAAATTTCCTCTCGACGGATGCAGAGAAAGGTTATCCAATGGCCAAATATTAATTTAAGCACTATTATAGGCTACTTTTTAAGTGCAATGTGTTGTTTCTGAAAGCTTGCCATGCCATAATGGCCTTCTGGCATGAAATGCCTACTTTTCACAATCTCAGTGTGTGAATTCAAGTCCCACCCCACATTTTTTCTTGTTCATTATCCTGTTTAACTATAAAATGCATCACATTCTTGAAATAAAATGGGTTGTGAATGCTGCTTCATGTTGACTTTAATAAACAAACAAGCGGCAAATAATAGATAGTTGTACTTGTGTTAGTTAAATTAACTCCCTCCCTTTCTCTTTCTTTCATTCTTTCTCTCTCTCTCTCTCTCTCTCTCTCTCTCTCTCTGTGTTAATATTTGTCTCAAGCGTCCAAAATGTCGTTTCTGCACTGGACTGCATTCTGCTCCATAATTACACCCTTGAAAATATCAGTGCTGCGGCTAATTGGCGCGGTCTGAGTCATTCAGCCTGTGTGTGTGTGTGTGTGTGTGTATGTGTGTGTGTGTGTGTGTGTGTGTGTGAGCAATCAGTGATGGTAATTTGTCTGGTTTTGGATCCAGTTTGGATTCAGTGTCTGACACATGAAACATGCATGGTTTCCCAGGCACTATACAGGGAAATTAAAGCTGAATCCAGTGTTTGTGGTAGATTTTTCCTGGTGAAATGCATTCGAACTGGTCAGTTTTGAAAGGCAAATATGCAGCTTTTGCTGATTTGTGTAGTGGATATGGCTGGATGAATGTTGGAAGTGTACATTTTTACATATCTCATGTTTAAAAGTTTGGGTCGTTGAGATTTAAAAAAAAAAAAATACTCTTATTCAGGATGCACTTAATACATTTTTTTAAGACAAGGCAAGTTTATTTATATAGCACATTTCGTACACAATGGTAATTCAAAGTGCTTAACATAAAATAAAGTAAAATAATCATGAAGAACAATAATATAACGAATGAAACAAGCAATTTTAAAACTTTTGAAATTATTAAAAAATGTACTTATTTAAAATGAATTTAAAACAGTTAGAAAATTATTTTACATTAAAAAAATAATAGTGAAAATATAGTGCAATCAGTTCGGACATTGCACAGTGCTCATTCAATAAATGCACAGCTAAACAGATGAGTTCATGTAAATAAATTATCTTATTTAATACTTTCTGTTCATAAAAGAATCCTGAAAATTAAAATGCATCACGTCTTCCTCAAACATATTGTGCAGTACAACTGATTTCAGTGTTGACAATAACAATAATTGTTTGTTGTGCATCAAATCAGTATATCAGGATGATTTCTGAAGATGTGACACTGAAGACTGGAGGAATGATGCTGAAAATACAGCTACAGCTGTTTTCTTTGTTTTCTTTCTCAAAGATGTGGGCAGATCTTTCAGAAGTTCTTTTGTTCTTTGTAAACAACTTCTTTCAAATGCTCCAATGATCATTATGTTTTTATTGTAAAGTACAGTTTAAAAACTCTCCTTGTTATTTGGCACAAAATCATGTTTGTGCCCTTCAGCCAGATCCTTTTCTGCACCTCGCTGAACTTTAATAACCTTTAATAACCCTTATATTTTAGTGCCGATAAACACAGTATTAAGAGGGTTTTTCATGTTAGCATGCTACTTACAATAAAACATGCTCAAATTGAATAATTATAAAAAAAAAAAAAATGGTCCCTGCGTGGTGTTTCTCGGTTATCTGAGTCCTGCATAGATGTAAATTATTACTTAATAAAGTACATTTATTTTGTGTTATTTACATGTCCCCAAAATAATATTTCAATAGATTTTCTCAGATTTATCCCACTTTTGTGTACAAATTTGTCCTGAAAATATGGTTAAACTGCTTGTACTGAACATTTCTCTTTACCACCTCTGTTTTAAAGTGGTTGTCAGTGTATTATAAAGGTATATATGTGGCACATCCGCAACTAGTCATGACAAATTGTGGAAAAGCACCCTGTTTCCTGATTGACACACGGCTGGTGTTGAACTGTGATTGTGAGCTTGAACGCTGATTTGAATGGCTGTGTGTGTCTAGAGGAATTGTTTTGACTTTCTATCCACAATGAAAAAATCATGCAAAGCGAGGGAACAAAGTGCAAATCCAGTGCATCTGTGTTTTCACTCTTTTGAGATAAGCATGTGTGATTCTTGAGTAAGTGCATGTGTTTATTAGTTTCCAATCCTTAAATGAATTACACTTGCATTTCATGAACAAATCAGCAGTGCTTTATTTGATACGTAAAGGTGTATATATATATATATATATATATATATATATATATATATATATATATAATATATATATATATATATATATATATATATATTCTTTTATGTCAAAAATAATTTGGATATTAAGATGTTCCATGAAGATATTTTCTAAATTTCCTACTGTACATATATAAAAACTTAATTTTTGATTAGTAATATGCATGGTTAAGAATTAATTTGGTCAACGTTCAAAGCGATTTTTCTCAATATTTCAATATTTTTTGCACCCTCAGATTCCAGATTTTCAAAGAGTTGTATCTCAGCCAAATATTGTCCTATCATAACAAACCATACAGCAATCGAAAGCTATTTATTCAGCTTTTAGATGACGTATTTTAGATGACCTCCATTTTGAGAAATTGACCCTTATGACATATCATCGTCCAGCTCAAATCTGCTAAATGCAACTTTAAGGCATGAAGCAATCAAATTGCTTTGAGACTATGTTTGAATTGACTTCTTTGCAAGACAACTAGATTTGGGTACATTTACATATCAGGTTTTTAATTTGTGCAAAAGAAGTGCCACATAATCATTTTAATGTTGCTTGGTGCACATCTCTCAGAGATGAATGCAAAATGTGTTCTTTTACTGCAGAAGATGTTCTTGCTAATGCAAAAACTGTCTAAATTAATACAAACCAAAGCTGTTTGGTGACCAGCATTCTTCAAAATGTCTTTTTTTTTGTCTTCAGAAAGAAAGAAAGTGTCAGTAAATAGTGATTTTTAGCTGAACTGTTTCTTTAACGCTGAGGTTTAGTGCTGTTTAAGTCACTGTAGGCGACAGTAACCTGTTTGAGGAATATGAATAGCGCTGGGCCTTTGAAAGACTGTAAGGATTGAGTGGGATTGAGTTTATTCTCGCGGTGGAAGCGTTACTTTCAGCTCCATCAGATAACGGCTGGATCGTGTTTCTCCGTGTATGTTTGTGCGAGTGAAGCTCTTGCTAATGAAAGCTTGTGTCGCTCCACACAGCTCACTATTAGAGGACAACCACACACACCCTGATCGTTATCATGATACGGACTCTGTCCTACATACACACACACACACACACACAGATGTGCAGATAACACACTTTTGAAGATGTGTGGATGAGAGCGCTGCACCTGACAATCTTCTGTCTGTGCAGTTTGTCGAACATCCTGATATCATAACGAAGAAGAGGATAGCATTATTAAAATAATGAAATGTTTTACAAGAAAACCGGATCTTTTGTTATTACTTTTTTAAGTTTTGTTAAAATCTTGTTTTTTTTTTTTCTGAGAAAAACATTTTTGACTTTTAAAACAAAAAGTGGTGTGGACAAAACAAACAAAAACACATTTTTTTATTTATTTTATTTGATAGTTAAAGCCCATGGTGTAAAATAAAATTTTACCATTTTAACATGTTGAAAATAGTGTATAAAAAAATGGGTATTTTTGGGGCCTGGAGAAGTTTTGGCATGCCCTGACTTTTGTGCTTTTTCTCTTGCTTATAAATATATTCATGGCTAAAGTCTGTAAACACTGTATTCAGTACAAACTGGGCTATAATAATATGTAAATGCATGATTGTGTTTTTGAGAAAACAATGTTTATGCGTGGTTAGTGAAAATGTTGAAGTCACTGAAATAAGGTCATAAAACATACAGAACACTTGTTCACAAGACCGTCAAACCTGGAGCTTGTAGACTAGAATTTTTGCTTCAAAATGATGTGAAAATCATCCTGTTTATTCACTGACAGAAAACAAAATATGAATACAACATTTGTAAGAAACTTTTTGTTTGGAAAGGGCATATGCGAGTAGGTGTGATTGACCATTAATATTAGTGTGATTCACACCTGAGAAGACAAAGACCCGCATAATGAGCCGCATAATGAGCCGCATAATGAGCCGCATAATGAGCCGTTCAGTCAGCTGTGTCACTGAGAGGGAGGATTTACAAGAAAGAATGTGAGGACATGTATATGTTCATAGTTTATTTAATATATACTTAATTATCCCACAAGTTAACTTGAGATTTAACTGCAAGTGGAGTTGAACAGTTTATTAGGAACAATCAATTATAGCTTTGATCACAGGAATAAATAAAATGGTAAAATATAACCAAATAGAAAGCAGTTATTTTAAATAGTAAAAATATTTCAAAATATTACTGTTTTAGCAAATGCAACTTTGTGTATTTTGGATCAAAAGAGAAGAGAACTCTTAACAAAAACATGAAAAATCTTGACCGGTGTTGAAGAGCTTTAAACTGGTATTGTGTCATGTTGAAATATATAAATGGACGTCACATACCTGGCATTTCCAAAGTGTATATTGTTTATGTGCTCTTAAATACCATTATTTTTTATGTTTGTTTGACTGAAATATATATATATATATATATATATATATATATATATATATATATATATATATATATATATATATATATATATATATATATTTTTTTTTAATATTTAGTCTATTAATAAACTGATTATATATATAGAGATAAAATAAAATAGAAAAACTAGAAATGTTGCCTTATTTTTACATTTTCAGTTTTAATTTTAATTGCAATATTTGTGCTTGTGTCATTTAAAATCTTTCCTTATTATTATTAAATATCTGTCAGGCTTTATTTATTTTCTGATTTTAGCTAATTTTAAGCTAAACCTATTTCTAGCTAGTTGCCAAGATAACATTTCTAATTTAATGTATTGTGTATGTGTGTGTGTGTGTGTGTGTGTGTGTATAATAGTAATAGTTTTAATAGTTTTTGTTTTTGTTATCAATAATAAGAAAAACTCTTCAAATATGGTCAAATAATCTGTATCTGGAGTCTTCAGTCTTCATAGCTGTCCCGGCAGTAGAAACTTGAATCCAGCTCTTCTTCAGTGTTACTTTAGTTCAGTCTGAAGAATCTGTAAACATCAGCACCTATTCATATCCACTGCAGCGTTCCGGCATTCCAGAACCTTTATCAGCCGGATCCTGAGAGCCACGAAACAACGGGACTGCACAGGAAAATAGAGAGCGAGAGAGGCGTTGAAAGACTTGTTTTTAACCAGGGTTGATCTGAAAGGTCTCACAATGCACTTCCACATGGCTTCAGATCTGTAAAAGTGTTGATGTGTGTTCTGTATCTGTGCTTTATGCCTGTATGATCATCATTTGGTGTTATTTCCCAATTAACACTAACGCAGTGGTGCAAAGCATCATGGGACACACGTCTCATTTTCCACGCAGATACAGTATGTGGAGTTATTTAGTCTTTCGCTGCCTGCAGGAGAACGTGTTGACTTGATTTTATGGTTTGTTTTTGAGTAAAAATGTCCTTGTCAGGTGACCTTTGACCTGGGAGGTCCGTCACTGTCATCAGCGATCGCTCGCTCGTCTTCTGGGAAACAATGTCAGAAACTCAGATCTGCGGTGCTGTGGTTTTGTGATACACTGATGGTATCAAGCGCAGTAATACTATGATAAATTACACTCAGGTACTGCTGTATTCTTAACAGCACTTTACTGCTTTAATAGGTTACCTTACTGTGCATTTACTGAGCTGCTGCTCTGCATTGCTTTAAATAGAGATGTTTAAGCCTTGATTTGCTCATTGTAATGAATAAATAATAGCGATAGTGAGAAAATAATACATCAGCAGATTTTTGGCAATTTTACTACAAATAAAACTATTACAGATCTATTTCAAAGCTTTGGTTAACAGAAATAAAGCTGAAATTTTTTTATATATATTAGATGATAAAATAAAATATAACTTTCAGTTAGTTGGGCAACATTTCTTATTTTTCTTTTTAAGTATGAAATAAATCAAAATGAAATAAATGAAAGTTAGAAATTAAAAATACAAAAACTAATAAAAATTACAAAAATCAAGAGAATTACAGATACAGATATTATATAATTACAGATATTAATTCTGTTATATTATCTATTAATACAAATCTTTAACAATGTTTAGATAATAGCACTGATTTGAGATTACATGCATTGGCCAATACTTTACTCTTGTGTTTTTTGGCCTATAAAGTTAGTTGCCACGGCAATATTTCAACAAGGAAGTACTAAAATAACAGTAACACACACACACACACACACACACACAATAGATAGATAGATAGATAGATAGATAGATAGATAGATAGATAGATAGATAGATAGATAGTTTAGTGAGTAAATGTTGTGTAAAAGTAGTTTTGATTTCTGACTAATAAAAATCCTGTATTCACTGATCACTAAAACAGTACTGTTTCTTCTCTTTCTGTGTTCATAGGTGGCTCAATAACTGTCGGACAGAAGGAACCACTGAGCTCCAAATCTTGAGTAAACTTGCTTCTTTCTCACTCAAACAATCTGCTGGAAGGGGAGGAGCCACACTCAAGCCAGCCAATCCAGAATGAGGGGCGGGGCCATGGCGTTTTTACAAGTGCTGCTATTGGCCAGTGTGCTGGAGCCTGTGACCCTGGGTGAGTCTAAGACTTTCATTGCTTTTCTTGCATTTCCAGTGGCTTCTTAGAAGCATTTTATATCCAAAATCTGAAAATATGTGAAAAAAGAAAGTGTTTTAGCAAACACAAAATGTAGAGATACATTATGCAAATGAAATATCTGGTGCAAATCATATGTTGTTAAACAGCATTACCCTCTAATGAGCAAATAATGACACCTTTTGGGGAAAACTGTACAATTTTGCAAATAAATTGAATGTCTTCTGTAATGGTGCCTTAAAACTGGTCTAAAATAAGCTGTTTAAAGTGTCAGCTTGATTATGTTGTCTGCTTATTTTAACGGCCTTCAGTAGTGCACCTTGAAATGTGGTCATCTTAATGCATTATTGGAACAGTATAAACCCTGAAGTTGATTCGGAGAAACCAGCTTCGCTCTTCCTTGAACAGAAAATTACCATAATGGGCGATTAGAGGTGCTGCCATCATTTGAGAGGATATCTGGCCACAGATGTTGGACAGAGAGGAACATAATTGTAGATCAGGGAGAAATAAAGAGCAGGAAAAGTAGGAAAGAGGGATTTAGAGAGAAAATGAGACATAGAGATGTCTAATAGCATGAGGTCAATCATTATTTATTTACCATTTGTTTGTGGGTATCCATGTAATAAGGCTCATCTAATTAAAAAGAGCTAATGAGCTGCATTGTTCTGTTTTCCATTTGACATGCAAAAGTCGGAAAAACACAAATTCCCCTGAATGCTCTGACAAATAGACTTTTAAAACAAATAGACTAAAGGACACACATCCAGGATTTGACCGTCTGCAGCTCTGAACTGAAGTCAAAAGGAAGCAGCGCTCATGTTTTAAAGGCTGTAGATACTGAAACTTACTGCTGTAATTAAATTACCTGTGGGAGTGTTTGCCTCTTTCTGCTGAAGCTTTTATGAGATACTGATGTCTACAGTGCTTTATTGTTTATAATATACATTTTTATGTGAAATTTGAAGGACAAATTTGTGTGCTGCAAGACTGAAAGTCTCTCTTTTAGAAGTGAAAATGGCCTTAGAAAAGCAGATGATAAATGTCATGTCAGATTGTATTTATTGATAATATTCTTACTCTAATAAAAAAAAAAAAAAGATAAATGTTTCTTTAGCATTAAAATGATTTCTGAAGGATCGCATGACACTGAAGACTGGAGTAATGATGCTGGAAATTCAGTTTTGCATCACAGAAATAAATTATAATTTACCATATATTCACATAGAAAACAGTTACTTGAAATTGCAAAAATATTTCACAGTATTACTGTTTTACTGTATTTTAATCTGATAAATGCAGCCTTGGTATATAAAAAAATTATTCTAAATCAAATTCTTTTGATCTGTACCCTAGTGCAAAATATATAGACTACAATTTATTTGAAATACATTTATCTCATGTTAGGTATACTACGGATACATTTACATATTTATGTACTCAAAAGTACCTTGCGATTTAACTTTTAGTATACTATACTGGTATACGTAAAGTCTGCTAAATTTGTTTTAATTAATTGTGTGAAAGTAGTGTTGAAGATAAACAAAGTATATTTTAGTAAAGTATATTTTATTGTGCTAAAGAGGATTATTGCATGCATATTTTAAATATCTTGCATTTAAAAGACCTTTATTATTCAAAGATCACACAATCCTCATCAATAATGACATTAAAACACATTTTAGGCTTAAAACTAAGAAATGTGCAAGTAGAACTCCAAATAAAGATTAATTATAATTTATAATATAATCAGTAAGTCGCGAGTGATATGTCAGTAAATATGTTGATAGATCATATGAAATCCTCTCTTTGTAAAATAAAGTCAAGTTCAGGTTACACACACAAATATATATTTCATAATATTTGTTTTTGTAGATGAATAAGCTTGAATGTGTCTAGAAAATACAATATTAGAATTATTATAAGAATATTACATTTCTGAAAATTATATATATAACAAGCATCTTCCTGTTCCCATGGAGAAGCGGGGAGATCGGGGGAGGGTGGGGAGTGGAGCCTGACACACTTGAGAAAGCTGACCATAGCCAGGAGAGTCCGTTGATGTTGGCGCTGGCCGTCCCCGCTCGGTGTTGCACGGTGAAGTTGAAGTCCCGGGGCGCGAAGAACCATCACGTCACCTTGGCATTCGTCTCCTTGGCTCGGGCCATCCACTGTAGGGGAGCGTGGTCTGTTATGAGGGTGAAGTGGCGGCCGAGGAGGTAATACCTGAGCTCCAGGACTGCCCACTTAACGGCCATCGCTTCCCTCTCCACCGTGGTGTACCGCTATTCCGCAGGGGTCAGCTTTCGGCTTATGAACATCACCGGGTGTTCCACGCCGTCATGGCCCTGCGATAGGACGGCTCCTAACCTGGTGTCGGATGCATTCATCTGCAGCAGGAAGGGGCAGTTGAAGTCGGGGGCTCAGAGGACCAGTTCTGTTGTGAGGGCTGCCTTTATCCGGTGGAACGCCGCTTCCGTCTCAGGGGTCCACGGGACCTTTTCCGGCTGCCCCTTCCTGGTCAGGTTTGTCAAGGGAGAAGCTAAGAAGGAGAACTTAGGGATAAAGCAGCGGTAGTACCCTGCCAACACCAAAAAAGCCCGTACCTGTTTCTTGGAGGTGGGCCACAGCATGGAGAGGATAGCTGCCACCTTCTCCTCTTGAGGTTTAATGAGGCTGCGACCCACCTTGGGTACCCCAAGTACTTCGCTTTGGCGAGGACCAGATGACACTTCTGGGGCTTGGTGGTCAGGCCAGCCCAGCGTAGTTCCATTAGCACCCTCCGCAGCCGCTTCAGATGGTCCTCCCAAGTCTCCGAATGAATGACGATGTCGTTGAGGTAGGCCGCCGCATACGCCTGATGCGGCTGGAGGAGGACGTCCATTAACCGTTGGAAGGTGGCCGGGCCCCATGTAGGCCGAAGGGAAGGACCCGGTACTGCCAGTGGCCACTTGGGGTAGAGAAGGCCGACTTCGGTTTGGCCTGTTCTGTTAAGGGGACCTGCCAGTAGCCCTTGGTAAGGTCGAGAGTGGAAATGCACCGGGCCCTTCTCAAACAGTCCAACAACTCATCGACACGGGGCATTGGGTAGCAATCAAATTCGGAGACTTTGTTCAAGCGGCAGAAGTCGTTACAGAAGAGGAGGGTGCCGTCGGGCTTCGGAACCATGACGATGGGGCTGTACCATGGGCTGCGCAGTGGTTCAATTACCCCTAACCTCAGCATCTCCTGTACCTCGTCCTCGATGGTGTGTCGCCGAGCCTCCGGAACATGGTAGGGCCACTACCGGACGATGGTCTCCGGTGGTGTGCGGACGTCGTGCTCCAAGATGTGGGGCCGCCCAGGCTGGGGGGAGAACACATCCAGAAACTGACTGACCAGGTGTTGCAGCTCCGAGTTCTGGAGGCGGACAACCACAACGCACTGCGCTACCTGGTATACGGTGGGACCCCCGGCTAGCAACCTGTGTTGGGCCGGAAGGGAGAGGCTAGCGTCTTGAGCCCTGGCTGGCTGCCGCGGGTCGAAGGTCCACTCGTTGAATAGCTGGGCGGCGCTGATTGGAGACAGCCCCATCCGGCCCAGGATCTCCTTCCGTAAGTCCTTGTAGGAGGTGCTTTGTTCCGGGGGGAAGCGCGAAGTACGCACGCTGAGCCTCTACCGTGAGCAGTGGGGCAACGATGCACGGCCATTCCTCCTTGGTCTCGGTCTCGAACATCTGGAGATACATCATTACGTCATCGTGCGCTGTCATCCTGGGTAGTTACTGCGTTGCCTGGACACAGGGGATCAGGTAGCGGAGTTCGCGGGGCTGTGGCGAGACGGAGCGCGGCCAGCTCACGTTCGGTTTCCCCCTACCGGGAGGCCATGAGCTCCACAATTTGCTGCTGGCAGATGCTCACCTTGGTGAGGTGCTTCAACAGCTCTTCCATGGAGTGCCACCTGGGCAAACAGAAGTAAGGAACGTGAAAAAAAAAACAATCCAAACCAGTCCAAAAGTAGAATTGGCGAGTGGGGAGGGGTCGTAGGTGTCCTCTTCAATGTTCTGCCCGCATTTTCCACCAGTGTGGCATGGGGAAGTAGGACACGACTTGAGGATGAAGGTAAGTTCCTACAGTACAAAAAAGTGCTCAATCTTTAACTAAAATTATTTGGAGAGCAGCTTAAAAAGTGCTTTGACTGAACCTGACACACATGAAGCAACAGAAAAAGACAGAAATTGTGTTATTCAACATAAAATTAAGCTAGTAGGAAGTTTTGATGTCTCACACACATGCGTAAAAGGCAAAAACATCCATCTGACACACACACACACAACAACAACAACAACAATTAGAAGCTAAGCCAGGTGGACTGTAAGGATTTTGAGTAGAGATCAAACAGATCAAAATGCTCATGCTTATTACTGTATGTGCGTGTTTGGTCTCTCTCTCTCTCTCTCTCTCTCTCTCTCTCTCACACACACACACACACACACACTGAATAAATAACCTGAGCTTCATCATCTTTGCCATGATGCAACCCTGAGGAAACTCAGCACGTCTGAAGCAGTGTATGTTTGTCTGCATTCGGATGTCCCTCAAAACCAGAAACTCCTCAGCTGGTCGTGTGTATTGCATGGCTCTCTTGATCGATTGAATTCTGTGGTCAGCTGATTAGTTCAGTGACCGGTACATTGTGTCATTTACTGTACATGACATAGCTGTGCAGGTTTCATGACTTTCTGTCCTCTTCGTTCATCTCATAGAACATTAAATGAACTGAATTTATGATTTATGATCATGTGACTCTGAAGACTGGAGTAATGATGCTGAAAATACAGATTTGATCAAAGAAATCACTTACATTTGACTATAAATTCACATAGAAAACAGCTATTTTTAATCGTCATAATTTGTCACAATTTTACTGTATTCCTAATCAAATAAATGCAGCATCTTTTGGCAGAAGATTACAAAAGCATTAGAACATCTCATCAAACCTAAACTTTTTCAACAATAATGTACATTTATATTGTTACATTTAGTTAGAAATATTTAGTTTTGAAATATTTATTTCTATATTTTCACACTGACACGGTTATTTTTTAAAATGAATTAATTAGCCATTAAGATAGATAGATTGCAGTCCAATTCTGTTTTGGACCCCATTGACTCTCATTTTATGGACAAAACGATTCTCTCTGGTTTACATTATCACTGGTCTCCAGACTATAACTCCATCTCGCACGAACATACCAAGAGAAATGATCAAGAATAGTTTTGTGTCAGTCAGGATATTTTTGACGCTCTTAATTTCTTTGTTCAGGGACAAATGCTAATAGCATGAGAAGTGTCTAATTAATTTCACCGAAGCTCTCTCACTTCTTCTCTTAATTAGTGCATTTTAAAGTTATTTTGACTGCAGGGATTTGTGGCTATAATAGTGTCCGCTTAACAAGATGAACTGCTAGAAACATTCGCTTAGGAAAGAGAAAAACTTTGTTTGCTTGAATCGCTGTGTTTCGTTTTGTCCCAGCCGTGTGATTGGGATAAAGGTTTCAGAGCAAATGCTACAAATTGGTCTTTAGGTAAACCCGACGGAGCATATACTTTAGTTATTTCCCATAATGCAATGCATATGTGCACATCTAAAAAAAACACGCCAGTATCAGTCTTTACCAGGGTTTGGGAAGCTCGTTATTTAAAGAGGTTTCAATTCAGTCAAAATACCAGTTTGAAAGCTACTAACCAGCGTTGTTTGAGTGTCACTGATATACTATTGTACAACGATAAAATGAAAAAAATAAAAAAGTTACAAAACATAAACTGCTAATAAATTTAATAAATAATTGCAAGTGACACATTGAGTTAAATGCTTTTTTTTTCTTCTGTAAAAATACTGCAATCGTCTTTAATTTCAAACTTTATTTTTATTTTAACAGTGTAATTTGTGGTGATATTTCGAATTGGACTCAAATTTTGTTTTCAATTTGATTATTTGTTTTACTTTTATTAATATCGTGTATTTTTATCATCTTTATTAGTTTTAAATACATTTATATTTTTATATTTAGTTATTACATTAACTTTTCATGTGTTTAACTGTAGTTAATTATAATAATAATGCTGCTAACTGCAAGTATTAGATCTTACTTTTCTATATTTCTATGTAGTTTTTAGACATTATTTATTAGTTTTAGTTTATTTAACTTAGGTTATTGCAGTACTTTAAGTTGATGTTTGTTTGTGTTCTTTAGTCTGAAATAACTATAATAACTTGGTGCAGTTATTAATTTTAATATTTATTCATTTATTTTAATATATCTTAATATTAATTTTGATTTATTGGCTGCAGTTTTAATTTGAGTTTCTTTAAGCTCATGATAAATGTTTCCATGGCACGTTTTTAGGGTTAGTCAGTGGAAGGAGACTCGATCTCATGTTAGTTTTCTGCTCGTGTAACACATTTGAATGCATTTGCGTGTGAGTGTTGTTTGTTTTCTTCATCCTGCTCACCGACTCTCATTTGGATCTTTGAATTTTAAGTAACTTCAGTTACAATGAGCCTGATCAAGCTGTATATGCAGGATGTTTTTCTGTGGCTTTCTGTGTGAATATGTGCAAACAGACACGTTTTGTGTGGAGAAGCGTGCGATTAAATTACACTTTTAACCTTTATTTGCATTTCAAAACTTTTTTTAGCACTTTAAATCTACTTTGGATGTGGGAAATAGCAGCTTGTTTGTGTGACATCTCTCTCGTGGACACACACACACACACACACACTCAGGGTTGTCATACTTGTCAAGTGATTGCAGAAGCGTTTTTTTCTTATGCAAAGAGAAACGACTGCTGTCACACTCGCACACTGTTTCCTTGTTCCTTCTCTGCTTCTATCCGTCTGTATCTCATTTGCTCGCTCGTATCTGGTGTCATTTTCCCTGGAAATCTTTGTCAGTTGTGGTGGTTAAATTAAGCTCTGATTGTGTTAGGAGGCTGATGGCTGTGTTTTCGGTGACTTTATTAGACACACAGATGCAGGATGGGTTACAAACATGCTGTCATGTTTGATTATATGGAGCTGATCAATATTCGTCATATTTCTGGATATCAGGCTCTCTGGAATTTAGCTGGATGTAGCACGCATGCGTTTTCAGATTTCCAGTGAATTATATCGTCTGTGCTCTGCTGTTCTTCATGTTAAAGCATTAGGAATGAAAACAGACATTGGATTGTAATAGATCAGAACATGCCTCAGAAAAAAAAAAAAAACAGCTTTACTGCAATGTGACAAAAAATTCTGTATTACAGTATTTTTGTGTCTCAATATTTAGTATTTTATTATTAAATCCAATGATAACACCAACATTGTGTTGTTCGGTCATTATTATTAGTGTTTTTTTTTAAATAATATTATATGTAAAAAATAGAAAAAAATAATGATAAATCATATATAATTTTTTTATTATATTTTTAATATATTTTATTTATTAGTTTTGGTTTATTTTATTTTTTATATGCTATTTAAGGTCAATTAAATGAAACTGAAAAAAAAAAAAAAGAAAAGTGTTTTTTTTTTTTTTTTTTTTAATAAGCTTACTTTTAAAACTTACTTACTTACTTAAAACTAAAACAATTTTATGGTTTTAGTTTTAGTTAACCACAATTATCCTGCTGCTAAATACATTTTTAAGATTAGTAGAAGGAACTTTCTTGGGTGTTTTTTATTTTTATTTTTATATTCCTTTTTACATCTTTTTTAATTAATGTTTATTTATTAGGTTTTATGTTTTGGGTGAATTGTGACCCATATGTTTTCGTGAGACTCACTCATAAGTGTGCACACTTGGGTGTGTGTACAGGTGTATAGATACATATATACTGTATGTTTGTTTTCAAATAGTTATTGTTTGCACAGATGTGTGTGTGTCTGTGTTTTTTGGAGCAAATATGTAACTATCAAGCTTTTGTAGAGATAAAAAAAAAAAAAAAACTTTATATTTTTTAAGGTGTGTCATCATCCTCAGTAAATATGTGCGCTTGTGTGTATCTTGTGTTTGTATGTCTGTAGTACATGTGTCGTGTATTTCTTCAATAAATCATGAGGCAATTGAACACAAGCACCAGTTTGACTGCTTGGTTACTTTCACATGCTCAAACACACACACACACACACACACACACACACACACGCACGTGGACCTGTATTTAATAAGTCAACTTCAAACCAACCTCATGTTACTTCTGCAGATTTCATGCATTTATTATTCAGTCATATTCAAGGCAATCAAGTGTACAACATTTTCTCAAGGAAATGCTAGACCAAAAAAGCACCAAGTGATTTAATACAGTCAAAAACTCATAAACACACACATATGTGGAACTACAAAAGGGTGAGACTTGTGTGATGTTATAATGTTGTGATAGTAAGATTTACAGCCAATCATACACTCAATATGTAATACTCAGCCCTGCCTAATACATGTAATCATGATGATAAAAGCTGCAGCTCGATATCTAATCACAGTTTTGCTGATGCCCTGCAGGAACAGCCAGATAAAGCCAGTGTAAGTGTTAAGACTGACCACATAAACCAGGCTAGAGCTGGCTTATTATAGTGAACTAAACTAAAACTTTGAACAAAGCGAATTAACAAATTAATGACTCATACAGACCACCACCTGCTGGCAGTTTTAGTTTGTTCTTTACAGTATGTTTTCATTTATTTAAAAATAAAATAAATACAACATTAAAGGGATAGTTCACCCCACCCCCCCAAAAAAAAAAAACATAAATAAATAATACTGTTTCTGTCATCATTCACTCACCCTCATGTCGAGGTGAATGAATTACTTTCTTTTGCTCAACTTAGAAGGTATTTTGAACACTGTTGGTAACAAAGCTGGCTACCGGTGACTTTCACTGGATGGAGAGAAATTTTTTTTTCTAAAAAGATCTTCTATGTTCCATAGTTTATGTTAGGAAGTTGTAGCCTAAACGTTTGTGTAACACATTTTTTTTGTTGTTGAATCAAATACTTTTTTTTTTTTTTACTATTTGTAATGTCTACTTAATATTTTATCATTTAACTCAATAAAAGCTTTAAATATTCTTTTATGGGTGTTTTTCAAATTTAATACATTTAATCTCCAAATCGTGTAATAAATTAGATTAAAATGTGTGTGTGTGTGTATGTTTGAGTGTGTGTTACCTTAAATTAAATAAATGTTAACTGAAATAAAATAAAATATAAACATTTCTTAAACTTATATTATTTTAGCTAGTTCCCAGAGCAATCTTTCTCATTTTCATTTTGTTTAACATGAAATACTAAAATAACAAACTAAAACTGAAAAAAATATATATATATATATATATATATATATATATATATATATATATATATATATATATATATATATATATATATATAATAAGAAAACAAGCAAAACTTAGACAAATGGCAAAAACACTAAGAATATTTAACATGAAAGTAGAAAATATAACAATATAATCTAATTCAAAATAATTATTTCAAAATAAGTTACTGTAACCCAATGTGTCTTTTTATTTTAACTATTATTTTGAGAATATAAGATACATTAAACAATAAATAAACAGATGGAAAAATTAGAAATGAAAGCCAATAATATTTTTATTGTGTACATGTGGAGATTCAGGAGTGAAACAACTTCACGTTTGTTTTGGAGACCCAGTTTAGCCACTTATCGGATGACACACACACACACACACACACACACTCACACTAAAATCCCTCAACACAAAGCTGTGTGTATGAACACGTCTCACGCAAAGCTTCTGTCATAAGCATTCTTGCATGTGGTGTGATTGTGTGTATAGATGCTAAGCTGTTTGCCCTGTGGCACTCTTATTTTGATTTCCAATTCAAAGCTGTTCTGTGAGTAAATACAGAACCATAATTGAATGAGACTATGGTCTACACTCCACACAAACACACAAGCTTTTCATAATCATAAGGATTACCTCCATTTCTGCACGCTCACAATTTTCATGCTAATAGGACACAACATGTGAGCATTAATCATCCCGACTGCCACATTCAACACTAACTCATATCCACATAGACCAAACCTGGTTTGGTTTGGTTTTTTGTTTTGCTTGTGTGTGTGTGTGTGTGTGTGTGTTTGTGTGCGACTCACACTCTAAGAAGAAAGAGAGTAGCTCTCTGTTATTTGCGTTTAGTGAGCTCTGTCTGACAGATTGGCACCTTTTCAGTTCACTCTGAACGCGGTGGAGCAGAACAGCTTAAGAGACTGTGGACTGAGGCCTGTGGTGGTTCGCTGGTCTTAACTGGCCATAAGCTGGCCTATGTTGGCCAAAAAAAAAAAAAGAATCTTAAAAGGGGGGGGGGGGTATGGGTAATCTGGAGTACCCATAGAGTAGTACTGCATTCTTCATAACTCCAAAAAGTCTTTAGTTTTATTATATTTATTAGAGAAAGATAGACTGTACCGTTTTTTTTTTTTTTTTTCGGAAAAACACGAGCGGCTGGAGGCGTGACGTGTGGGCGGAGCTAAAGAATCACGAGCGCGAGTAGGCTTTTGCGTTGATTACATCTGGAAGCTGTGACATTACTGTGAGGAAAAAACCATCCTACAAAACAAACCATGGCTAACAGTCAGATTCATGTGGCATGTATTGAAACTGTATATATTTGCTTAGCGGTTTTGGAAAATGACTAAGTTCCACTTTGTCGTCTTTTTTTTTATTTTTTTTTTAAGCTGTACATGTGGGAAGTGCAGTTTGATGCCAACATCGCATGTTGTTTACTTGATGTGCTTACGCGCCGATAGCTAAGTTAACAACACAGAGATATTTGAAGAGGTTTACTCACCGCATGCGGTTCCAACTCATGTTCGTGACCCTTTTTCATTGGAATTGCATCATCCTTAAGAAATAAATGATGTGCAAATCCGGCGTCAAACTGGACCTTGTTTGTAAAACAAGCATCTTCGAAATGCAGGGGAACAAACAAAAACACTTGCACAACTCCGTAGATGCTCTGTAAAAATAAACTCCATCCACTGGTCCCTTAATGCTGTTTTTTTTTGGTAATCTGTGCAGGGTTGTCTTGCCCTGGCAACCACAAACTCTCTCGCTGTGGTCAGTGAATGTCTCTACTCTGCTCTACGGGCACGCGCGCTCTTCCGGGAGAAGTGCCCTTAGGACCCATATAAGGAAACTCCGCTCCATCTAACGTCACACAGACCCATACTCGAAAAAAAACACTTTCCGAAACTTACGACAAACCGGAAGGAGTATTTTAACTTAATTTTTGAAACTTTGTCCAAGTTTAGCATGGGAATCCAACTCTTTAACAGTGTAAAAAACTCAGTATGCATGAAATAGCATACTACCCCCCCCCCCCTTTTAAAAGTATATTTAAAAATAAAACTTTACTTGCAGGTAATATAAATCAAATAAAAGTTTTGTGATTTTTGTGTTTTTCTAAACACTTTTAAAGAGGGACCTTTTCAATCAAATTAAACATCTGATTTTGAAGTACATTTTATGTCAAAGTGCACTTATGATGATTTGTTTGATAGGTTTTAAAGAACATTTTAAATAATTGTTTTAATATTCTTTAATCATGCTTTTAAAAATTCAAATTAATGTTGACTAACTCACATGCAGTGTTATTGAGTTTATTGAACAATCTTAGTTGCGTATTTCTCACTGTTCAAACTTCGTCTGACCAGCAAAGTTTCAACAAGTAATTATATACCAAAACTGCTTCACAGCCACATTCCATAAACCTTGGGTTTCTATAAACATTCCATCATATTTCAAATTTCCATAAACATTCCATACATATAAAATTTACTTAGGTCCTACTAAAGTCAAAAACATCCTAAAGATTCAGCTAATTGCATTTAATATCAATTTAAAATACTTTTTTTTTTCAAAATACATTTTAATTTAATTATAAATTCTATGCAATTAAGTGTCTGAAATCATTACACTAAGCATGTTATTTTAAGTACTAATTAATTCTGTATTAAGTGCTCTTTTTAAAAATGTGTCAGAGTACTTCTTTTTCACTTGATAGAGAAACACACACTGACAAAATGCACTGGAAGTCATTACAGCATCTGCAAAATCCATGACTGTAAATGTAGACGAAGCAGAACAGAAGCTGCAGCATTTAACACTCATTTAACACTGTTTGGAAATGAACATTTCCTCTTGTAATATATCATCCAAACATGTGACCCTCCAATAATCAGTGTGTTCCTTTTGCACACACACACACACACACACACACCATATGACCCTTTCCAGAACAATGCAGACAGGGTCGCATGTGCTCTAGCAAACAGAAAGCCTTTATGAGAAAGAACAATAGGTGCATATAGTGTAGAGAAGATTATGAATTTATCAGCTTTCCAACACTTTCCACAGAGAGAGGGAGAGAGAGAGATAGGGAGAGCAAGGAACTGTGCGGAGGGATTGTGGACACTTGATATGCTCCCTTTACACAGCCTTGTTGCTTTTGGTTGGAATTCAATATGGCATCTAAAAAAGTGACCTGTGTTCTAGCAGTTCGCAGGTGAGCAGTTCATAATGCTGCTGTTGCTCCTTAAGCCTGTTGTTCTTATTATACTTACACTATTTGAACAGCTGTAACTTTTTATCCCTGTGGTGTAAACCCACCACACTTTGCCTACATTAAGGGTCTGTGGCTAATTGCATTTGGTTCAATTATGAAATGGATGGGATGTATGGTTGCCTAGCAACTAGCAGTTAGATGTGCAGTATTTAGAATGTCAGGTCCTTTTCCTCATTGAGTTTTAGGGTTTCATGGTGAATGCATTTGCTTCAAGGGCACAAGTAATTAAATGAACTGTATTTATTTTTTATTTTATTTATTTTTTCAGTTGAACTGTTCTGCTCATTAACTCCTGTAGATCATCTCTTGCTTTATAAGTCAAATGGTTTTTATAATATTGAGAAGTTTAAATGCATTTGTTTTATTGGATGTAAAAATTTAATCCCACAGGCCCCATCCATTCTTTTTATTTTATTTTATTTATTTATTTATTTATTTATTTATCTATCTATTTTCTTTAATACATTTTTTGATGAAAACCGTAAATATGGAAATAAGTTAGAATGTTTTCTTTATTTTTTATACATTTTGATTTTAGTTGATACATTATTAAAATTACTCAAAATATAAGGACCTACACCAGTATCGATCATTTCACAATGATCTTGTTTATTAAGGAACAACTTACAATAAAATAGGATATTTTCATCATTAAATTCCGTTAGTATGCTGTATTTTTCAATATTTTTTATTACTATGATTTATACACTATTGTAGTGTTTAAAAATATTTTTATAATTTTTGTTTTATTTAGAAATAGCAACACTGGTACTGTACCTTCACAGCCTTGAGCACAAGGCTTGTAATGTTTAAAATCCCTCTGGTTTTTTTTCCTCTCTCTCTCTCTTTCTCTCAATCCTGCTCTCTGTTTTCCTCCATTTGGCCTGATTCTTCCTCTCATGTTTCTGGGATTCCTGACTTCGTATTTTAGTGTCTCTTTTCCTTGTTCTTCTGAGCTGTAGAAGCAGGAAAGGGCTTGTCAATTGACCTGTTGATAAATGAGGCTCTGAAGACTTACGTTGGAGCCACAGGCAAAGCAAAGAGCCATTAGGAGTCTTCAGTAATAAACAAGCATACATCGACACAAAGCCCCCGAACACTTTTACATTCCAGACCGAAGAGAACATCACTTACTGCATTCCAAACAACAGCGGAGAGAGGTTTGGACGTCTGGAGCAGAAATGCACGCCATCAATCATTCATGAAATATTCACATTGGCAACTGTATTGCAGAATGCAGTTCACTGTTTTGGGATTGTTGGTTAATTAAGTGTTGTTTACTGACTGGATATTTTAATAACGTGTTGAAATTTAAAGAATGGAAGTGTGTTTGAAGATCACTCAAGATCTTCCACGAGATATTCACTACAAAAGCTTTCTTGTGTGGAGAAACCACAGGTGTGCATCTCCGCCGCCCCTCCCAGAGTTCCTTTCAGCGGCAATTTGCTTAGTTCTGCCATCTCGTTCCCAGAGAAACTGGAGAGAGTTGAGCTCTCTTTTGTTTGTTTCACTAGATAATGCTTCATTTCCATGGTGAGTCATTCGGGTTTGGGAGTTTTAAGCCCCTGAAATACATCAGTCATCATGCTGAATGTGAAGGCGGATGTGGAAGCAGCTTCACTCCATCATCCCAGATCTAAAACCTCCTCTGCATTTTGATGACAGATTACGAAGTACTTCTTCACAACATGCTAATGAAGTAAAGTCTTACATTTCTACCTAATAAGATGCTTCAATTATTTTCATTGGTGTAACTTAGCTTAGTTTATTCCCATAATAGTAACTGATTTCTCTAAATTAAATGAAACAATCTATTTGAATTTAACCAATTTTTAAGAAATTAATACTTTTATTGAAGCAGGGATGCTTAAAATTGGATCGAAAGTGATAATAAATACATTTATTATGTTGCAAAAGATTTTGGTTTCAAATGCATGCTTTTCTTTTCAGCTATATATTCATAAATAATCCTTATAAATCAAATGTGTCATGGTTTCCACAAAAATATTCTGCAGCACAACTGTTTTCCACAT
Source organism: Carassius auratus (assembly GCF_003368295.1). Classification (NCBI taxonomy): domain Eukaryota; kingdom Metazoa; phylum Chordata; class Actinopteri; order Cypriniformes; family Cyprinidae; genus Carassius; species Carassius auratus. Next base: position 27,097,545 of record NC_039249.1, on the reverse strand, counting down.
TGATAATATTCAGAAAATTTTCTTGAGCAACAAATCAGCATATTAGAATGATTTCTGAAGATAATGTTACAATGAAGACTGGAGTAATGATGCTGGTCACAGCAATCAATAACATTCTATTTTTAAATTTGAATCATATTTAACAACATTGCGACTCCAAACAAATGAAGAGTAATGCAGTTATTGTTCATAACAGTAACTCTATATTTTTTGAGACAAACATTCAGTTACCATGGTGAATGGCATTGTTAGGAAGAGTCATTTGGTCATTTCTCAGTGTTGCGTGACCATGACTAGTTGCTGTATATTTGATTACTCAATGCTTGTATTCGATTATACATGCCTGGCGTTGGAGAACAGATCCAGATGTTTCAGTTCGGCAGTGTTGTCAAAGTCATCGGTCATGCTGCTTCAGCCTCATAATCCAGCAGGAAACACCTCATGTTGTGGCACGATCATATGACACCACGGGAATGTTCGGCCAGAAATTAAAATTACTCCAAACCCGTATGATGTTTGTTGGCATTTCTTGCATGGAACACTAAACAGCTCGAGCGTGCATGTGGTGAAATTTCAACAAAATTATATGATGTTGCTTGAAAAAAACAAAAAAAACAAAAGAAAACATTGATTATCCAAAACAGATAAAAGTGAATCTTGCAGTATTTTATAACATTGGTTGTTGTACACATTATGGCAGTTTGGAAAGTGGTTGAATTGGGCAATGCTCTATTGTGTTTGGAAATAATTTAACACCTCAAATAAACCTAACTGAGAGTGTTAACAAAAGCAAACATGATGATAAAACACATTTGCTGAAGCAACCATGGCATTTTAGCTTGATTCTACAAGTCTCTAAGTTATTTTATCATGATTTTGTTTCTCGAGACAAGTTTTCACTTGGCATCTCAAAGGCATTGCTGCACCGGGCGCGCCACCGAGCAAGTTTACCATATTAGAAAAACCATACACATGGAGCTTAATGTGCGATTCAGACATGAATTTGTATTAGTTTAAATATCATGCACTATGGTAAAAGTATTTTGAGCTCATTACAGAGTATTGTGCAAGGAACTGTGTGCTTTTATCGATAATCTGCCCCTATAATCATAACTCGTGTGAAAATGATTAAAAGTTGTTTTCTTGCCAACAGTGCTCATTTCAGTAGAAAACTGTTGTGAACCCTTATGTACAGGTATGTTTTTGGGGTTGTGTTGATGAGAGCTTATAGTCACCACATGTATTAATCTCTTCCTTTAACCCTGTGCAGTCGATCCCCGCATACACGCGTGTTGAGACATCTTCTCCTAATAACCCCGAAAAGAACTTAAAGGAAAGCACTTCCATTCTCCTGAGGGAAGAAGGGAATACAAGGTGGTTAAAAAAACCCTTGCAACTAAGTGATTGAAAATAGGTGACCCACAACTGGCACGCAGTCTAAAACACCCATGTATACTAGGATTTCACATGCTCTGTGGAGTGTTATTTTTATTTTGTCTCTGGATGGCGTGCATTTTTCTTTTCATCTGTAAATCTGCTGGGAAACTACTGCCGTGTTTTTGTGCCTGGATTTTTGTTCTCCTTTCATTTGTCTTTTTTTTATTATTATTTTTTTCTTTTTTTAAATCAGGAGGGATATGTCTTGTGCCTACAGTCAACCCCCACCAGCCCTATTTCTATCCTCAAGCCTTCATCTTTCGCTCTCTCTGGGGATTCACTCTCTCTCATCTCTACAGGAAACACAGAGCGATTTATATTTATCTGTCTTTGTTTTTTAAATGGGTCAGATTGGCTTGTCAGTGGCACTGTGATTTTAAACAGCAGCCTTTAAATCAGCTCGAGAGAAAAGAGATGCATGTACGCATGAAATCATTTTTAATTTACGTGTTGGAATAATATCTGCTCTCCATTATGTAAGGAAATACAGGGGCTTTGAGATGTAATTGGTATTAATTCATGTCTTTGTAACAGCAGGGATGCGAGGAAGGGTAAAAATACCAGCGGCATGATCAGTCAGCCAGAACAAACAGGGCAAAGATGTTTCTCATAAATCCCAAATCAACCATGCGATTTAAATCTTAATTTTTATCTTCTGCCCACCTACTGAGGGTTACATCAGGTTACTTTCATTGTGTGTGTGTTAATTTATGCAGACTTTCTGTACGCGTACAGATTGTTGTTGTTGTGTTCAAACAGATAAAACATGATAAAACACACTTTAAATGAAACAAAATGAAATGTTGATGTTGATCCCATGGATAATTGCAAAACTCTAGCCTAAGTTATTATTAATTAAAACAAACAAAAACAATTCAAGTTTAAAATTTACAAGCAACATTTTCAAGTTTGGTGAAAGACTAAAATAACTAAAAGCAAATAAACTGAAACTAAAGCCTATACAAATTAAAACACAAACATAATCTAGAACTAATTTATACCTACATGACCTAAATATATATATATATATATATATATATATATATATATATATATATATATATATATATATATATATATATATAAACAAAAATACTGCATAACGCCTTCATGCACAAGTTAAAAATAAAACAAATAAAACGAAAAGCAGTAACATCAACATTACTGAAACTAAAAAGGAAAATAGAAAATATAAAAAAACAAAAACAAAAACTATTATAGTATCTCAGTGATTCTCAGATAACACTGCATAGCACTTGCTATGAACATAATGACCTAAGAATCGCACCTGCCCTTAATGATTTTTTTTTTTTTTCATGTTGCAATTTATATATCCATCAAAGTAAACAAGAGCTGCTTTCACAGCACCAGCAGCATCAAACAGACCTGAACAGATTCCTGGGAATGAGTGACCGTTGACATCACGATGACATCACACACTTCAGAACAGTTTGACTTCATGCAAACCTGGAGTGAAGGCCGTTGAGCTCATGATTAATCACCAGTGAGATACCACAGGAGAGTCTGAAGACTGGACTGAATTCCTGTAACAGTGAACAATATTTTGAATTTATAAACTGTATCATGAGTTTCTGACCAAATGCAGAGGCAGCAGTAAGAAATGATGCGTATAGATCATGTAGTAGATGACCGCAATGGTATAACGCATACTGATTCTCACTTATCTGTGAAATTATGCACTAATGCAGTTTCTTTAGAATGTTACTAATATTTATACCTGTTACCAAGGCAACTAGAATTAGCATTCAACAAGCAGAACAATGGTTGACATACGATAATAAAATTATGCACAGTGTGATCTCGCATAACATTTGTTTAACTCTTCATATGTAAATGTATGTGTTTGTTATGTGCAGTTTTTCAGCTTTATTAATTTTAGTATTTCAGCATAAAAAAGTGTTTTATGTTTTATTTTTCATCTTATATTCATACATGTTCATATTCATATGTCTGTGTCTTTTATATATATATATATATATAAATGCATCCATTTAGCTATAATTTTGTTTTCGTTTTATTAATTCTAGAACTTCAACTTTCACTGAGTAGTTCTGTCTTCAGAGTCATATTTGTGAATCAGACCACACTGGTCTCACTGCATGTTTGTGTGCAGCCTGCAAACACGGCACATTGGACAGACGTGTCTGTGCATTATTTACTGTCATTCTCAGTCATAACAATCATTTGTGTGTGTGTGTGTGTGTGTGTGTGTGTGTGTGTGTGTGTGAAGACTGAATGTAATGAGAGCTCTTACTGCATAACGCCTTTATGCACAAGTGTCTAAGCTTTAGTGGCTTTTGCGGTTAGCCGATATGCTTCATTGTGGCACAATTAGTGTTTAAAGCTTAATTTGGCTCACTTATGGTGCTTCCATTGTAAGTCTGCATGTGGAGAATGAAGCTTTCTTTCTCACTTTCTTTTTTGTCCGACACCTTGTGGAAAAGGGAAAAAAAACATCTTTTCCTGTTGTTTGTTTGACCTCAATTAAACCCTCTGTTTTGTCAAGAGCTGTTAAAATCACAACAGCCTCAGAGCATTGAATGACTGTGTGTGTGAGAGAGAGAGCTGACAGCATTCCTGCAGTAATATGGTGGCAAAAGGATTTGCAAAGGGCAGAGAGAGAGAGAGAGAGAGAGAGAGAGAGAGAGAGAGGATGTGAGGGCAACTGCACAGGATGAAAGAAAGGGAAGTAGTGCTTGTCTGCTATGAGCCCTGAGCGTTCAGTGTTGCAGTGATGCTCTGAGACACACATATGAGATTATTACTGCATGTGCCAAACATTGCTATTGGGTGAAGCTCATGAAACCAGGAAAATTTATAATGTTTCTCTCCAAAACCACAAATATACACTCGTTTTAAAGGTTTAGTGTTGATTACATTTTTTGAAAGAAGTCTCTTCTGCTCACCAGGGCTGCATTTATTTACAAAAATACAGTTAAAACTAATTTTATTGCAATTTTAAAATAACAGTTTTCTATGTAAATTTCTGTTAAAATGTAATTTATTCCTGTTGTCAAAGCTGAATTTTACTCCAGTTTTCAGTGTCACATGATAATTTTTTCACATATGTTTAGTTTTATTTTTTGTATTACATAATTTATGTTTAATTTTACACTTTTAATGGGTTTCATTTAAGAAATTAAAAAAAAATATTTAAATATAATAATATAATAAACATTTAAATTCAGTATTTTTTATTTTTTTTTGTGAAATTTACTAGCATTTTTTAAGTGAAAATTAATTCTACGCATTAAAAAACAATCTACAAATTTTGCACCATTGATAATTTTTTCACATATGTTTAGTTTTATTTTTTGTATAACATAATTTATGTTTAATGTTACACTTTTAACGGGTTTCATTTAAGAAATTAAAAAAATATCTAAATATAATAATATAATAAACATTTAAATTCAGTATTTTTTTTTTTTTTTTTTTTTTTTTGAAATTTACTAGCATTTTTTAAGTGAAAATTAATTCTACGCATTAAAAAACAATCTACAAATTTTGCACCATTGAGATTTCAGAGTGGGTGTGGTCAAGCTGTTGTCCCGCCCAAGAAGACCCTAGCAACTCCCTGGTAACACCCCGACAGCCATCAAACACACTGTGGCGTGAAGGCAGAGTTTTGCACAGGCAAGCAGCTCCTTAAGTCATCTTCAGAGAGTCTAGTTCTGCTTGATAGATCTACAGGCTGATGTTCACTTACACATGCACTCGGCTCGTTTATGCGGAATCATATTTAAGAGTTAGGAATCTATGTTTAACACATAAATCCTCCTCCAGTGATGCGATCCTTTCAGCAGGTTACGCAGCATTTCATCAGACACAAACTGCTCCTTTTACTAAACACATCATCAAGTTCAGCATCTGAATCTCACAGCAGCATAAACACGATCCACATGCTCATTTAGATTTAACATAATAACAGTCGTAATACAAATTACATTTCTAAATTAACTTCGATTTAATGAAATTCATGATCATTACAGTCAAGATCTGTGTCGTCTATGTAAGGCCAAGCGCACACAAGACTGAAATGGTGTCTGATTTAAAAAAGCTTGTTTAACAGTGTGGAATAATTAAGATATTTATGAAATGCATTTAAAAGAAGTCTCTTCTGCTCACCAAGGCTGCATTTATTACTGCTTCAGTAAAATAATCAGTTGAAAGAAAAGCAAGCAACAGTAATTAGTGTCTGGATGTGCTGCTTAACATAAACTGTTTTAAGAACAATCAAAAAAAGACAAGAAAATCTTTTTTTTTTTTAACTTTGAAAAAGTCATAGAGTATTTTGTAATATAATAACACCTTCCTGGACAATACAGCTCGGAAAACTAAATAATCTTCTAAGCCTCATTTGCGAAATATTGTGCACAAACAAGTATAGTTAAATATCATTTTAAAAATAAACACCAGCAATCATGAACATTAGAATAGAATAGAATAGAATAGAATAGAATAGAATAGAATAGAATAGAATAGAATAGAACAGGAATATTATATGGTTGTGCCAGTAGGTGGTGGCAAATTAAAGTTTCGAACCTTAAGTCATTGAACCATTCATTCAAATGATTCATTCAGAAACAACGATTCATTCAGGAAGAAACATGTGGCTGTCTTCATAAATGAGTCATTG